>NC_042994.1:4711127-4753627 GCF_901001165.1 Salmo trutta | reverse complement strand
AGATATGTAGAAAAACTATGGAAATAGGACAGATATGTAGAAAAACTATGGAAATAGGACAGACATGTAGAAAAACTATGGAAATAGGACAGATATGTAGAAAAACTATGGAAATAGGACAGATATGTAGAAAAACTATGGAAATAGGACAGATATGTAGAAAAACAAGTCCAGAACATGTAGTTCCCAACTTCCCATTTAGTGGTGGAAAGGTTTATCATCCCAAAGGGAACATTTATTCTGCACAAGTCTAATTTGCCAGACTGTGGGAAAACAATAGTTTTAAGTCGTGTTGCAAACTACCATTGAGCACAGATGCAGAGCCCCAAGTTATGAATACACACAAACTAAGTCTATTCCTGTGGGCAACAACTGTTCCAACTAAAAAGAATCAAAACTAGCATGAACCCTTGACTTTTTTTTAAACCAAACTGGCGGCAAACAGACAAGTCAAAGAGGACTATCACTGCAAAATAAGTGAATTCCTCTGAACAGCGACGATTGACTTTAACCAAACTGCATGCTAAACAGACAGTGAGACATGAGTATGCAGAGCCCCAGGTCAAGTGTAAATACAAAGTCAATTCATTTGACCATTACCTTTCTAAAGAAGCTATTCCTATGACATTACTAATAATCAAACAGAGAGATAAACAGACAGAAGTACAGGATAACAGGTGACATGTCCCACAGGGGACAGACGGACAGAGAGGAAACAACAGCAACGTGTCTGCCAAGCAGGAAGAGGATGCCCATCCTATCAGGTCGTCTGCTGTGGGAAACGTTGCTCTCTGATTGGTCAACGATCTGACGCCAGCAACAGGAGTCAGGACCCGCTCTGACTCTGGACAGATTTGTGTTTCCATCGCACACACACACACACACACACACACACACACACACACACACTGTTATCTACATGGAACGTGCTCCAGAGCGGGAAAGAAAGACAAACAAAGCGAACGAGAGAGACTCATATTTTGTTAGCCCATCAGGGTCATGACTGGGTTAATGAATACATTTCCCCTGACTATTGCCTCACCCTGTTCCAGTTGGCATGACAACACACAACAGTTGGAAACAGCTATAGTATGTGTTATTGACTCTCCTGAACCACTTGTTGCCATGCCAAATGAAGGAGAGAGCACAACAATGTCTGCAAAAGGGCCATGGATTTAATGACCGTATGAATGGAAAAGATCAACTAATGAGACAGAGAGTGTAAGAAACCATCTCCCAGGTTGCTTTGCGGCGTGGCTGTGGAGGTTAAAGGCTTTGGTTCGGCTGGCGCCTAGCCAAGTGTGCTCACATACTCTCTTCAAAGCCTTCGCTTGAAAAAGCAAAAAGCGGCAATAGTACCGTTTGTCCATCTTGAGGCGCCGTAGCCAGTATACACTTCCTCAACATAGTCTGAATTAATCTAAGATAACTCAAGAAATGTCATTCATTTTGACGGTTTTGCCGAGTAGATCTTAGTCACGCAATTTTACTAAATGTTTGGTGCAGTATTTCTCTTCGGCCTGCCTCGAGAAAAAGAGTTGTGTGCACGAACAGCTGAAATAAAACTCTAGCCGAAGACCAAAACAAACAAAAACGTCACAAAATGTCGTCAAAATATATGCACGAACTGTTCCAGATGGGAAGCATGTGGATCGCCTTTTTAGGTTAAGCCTTGTATTAGAGATGGGAGGGGCAGTATTAGAGATGGGAGGGGTAGTATTAGAGGCGGGAGGGGCAGTATTAGAGGCGGGAGGGGCAGTATTAGAGACGGGAGGGGCAGTATTAGAGACGGGAGGGGCAGTATTAGCAATGAGAGGGGCAGTATTAGCATAGCAATGAGAGGGGCAGTATTAGCATAGCAATGAGACGGGCAGTATTAGAGACGGGCAGTATTAGAGATGGGAGGGGCAGTATTAGAGACGGGAGGGGCAGTATTAGAGACGGGAGGGGCAGTATTAGCAATGAGAGGGGCAGTATTAGCATAGCAATGAGAGGGGCAGTATTAGAGACGGGCAGTATTAGAGACGGGCAGTATTAGAGATGGGAGGGGCCGTATTAGAAATGGGAGGGGCCGTATTAGAGACGGAAGGGGCCGTATTAGAGATGGAAGGGGCCGTATTAGAGATGGGAGGGGCCGTATTAGAGACGGGAGGGGCAGTATTAGAGATGGAAAGGGCCGTATTAGAGATGGAAGGGGCAGTATTAGAGATGGAAGGGGCAGTATTAGAGATGGAAGGGGCAGTATTAGAGATGGAAGGGGCAGTATTAGAGATGGAAGGGGCAGTATTAGAGATGGAAGGGGCAGTATTAGAGATGGAAGGGGCAGTATTAGAGATGGAAGGGGCAGTATTAGAGATGGAAGGGGCTGTATTAGAGATGGAAGGGGCCGTATTAGAGATGGGAGGGGTAGAGAGCAGGCTGGTCTCAACCAGATGGCTTGAGGTTTCCACCCAACAGAGAGAGAGCAACCACTACAGCTGGAACTGTTTTCACACACAGACAGACAGACAGACAGAGAGAGAGAGAGAGAGAGAGAGAGAGAGAGAGAGAGAATGTAAACATATGTTTCCCATGCCAATAAAAAACATTGAATTGAATTGAGAGAGAAAGCGAGAGACCTCTACAGCTGAGATTGTTTACCAACCACTCCAGTCACATGACCGCAGGCCACTTAAGAGGGTTACCCTAGCAGCAGAGAAAGATCTACTGTACCTGCGTCTCACTCTCTCCTTCCTGTCTCTTTCCCTTCCTTTCTCTTTCTAATGGAACTGAACAAGATGTTTCAGATTAAGAGCCACAACGCTCAGCTCTGGGCTACCCTGTAGTCTGGACCCGACCCAGTGTGTTGAACACACAGCTCTGGGCTACTCTGTAGTCTGGACCTGACCCAGTGTGTTGAACACACAGCTCTGGGCTACCCTGTAGTCTGGACCTGACCCAGTGTGTTGAACACACAGCTCTGGGCTACCCTGTAGTCTGGACCTGACCCAGTGTGTTGAACACACAGCTCTGGTCTACCCTGTAGTCTGGACCTGACCCAGTGTGTTGAACACACAGCTCTGGGCTACTCTGTAGTCTGGACCCGACCCAGTGTGTTGAACAACGCACAGCTCTGGGCTACCCTGTAGTCTGGACCCGACCCAGTATGTTGAACAACGCTCAGCTCTGGGCTACCCTGTAGTCTGGACCCGACCCAGTATGTTGAACAACGCTCAGCTCTGGGCTACCCTGTAGTCTGGACCCGACCCAGTGTGTTGAACAACGCACAGCTCTGGGCTACCCTGTAGTCTGGACCCGACCCAGTATGTTGAACAACACACAGCTCTGGGCTACCCTGTAGTCCGGACCCGACCCAGTGTGTTGAACAACGCTCAGCTCTTGTCTACCCTGTAGTCTGGACCCGACCCAGTGTGTTGAACAACGCTCAGCTCTGGGCTACCCTGTAGTCTGGACGCGACCCAGTATGTTGAACAACGCACAGCTCTGGTCTACCCTATAGTCTGGACCCGACCCAGTGTGTTGAACAACGCTCAGCTCTGGTCTACTCTGTAGTCTGGACCCGACCCAGTGTGTTGAACAACGCTCAGCTCTGGGCTACCCTGTAGTCTGGACGCGACCCAGTGTGTTGAACAACGCACAGCTCTGGGCTACCCTGTAGTCTGGACCCGACCCAGTGTGTTGAACAACGCACAGCTCTGGGCTACCCTGTAGTCTGGACGCGACCCAGTGTGTTGAACAACGCTCAGCTCTGGGCTACCCTGTAGTCTGGACCCGACCCAGTGTGTTGAACAACGCTCAGCTCTGGGCTACCCTGTAGTCTGGACCCGACCCAGTGTGTTGAACAACGCTCAGCTCTGGGCTACCCCGTAGTCTGGACCCGACCCAGTGTGTTGAACGCACAGCTCTGGGCTACCCTGTAGTCTGGACCCGACCCAGTGTGTTGAACAACGCTCAGCTCTGGGCTACCCTGTAGTCAGGACCCGACCCAGTATGTTGAACAACACACAGCTCTGGGCTACCCTGTAGTCTGGACCCGACCCAGTGTGTTGAACAACGCACAGCTCTGGGCTACCCTGTAGTCTGGACCCGACCCAGTATGTTGAACAACACACAGCTCTGGGCTACCCTGAAGTCTGGACCCGACCCAGTGTGTTGAACAACGCTCAGCTCTGGTCTACCCTGTAGTCCGGACCCGACCCAGTGTGTTGAACAACGCTCAGCTCTTGTCTACCCTGAAGTCTGGACCCGACCCAGTGTGTTGAACAACGCTCAGCTCTGGGCTACCCTGTGACCTGGACCCGACCCAGTGTGTTGAACACACAGCTCTGATCTACTCTGTAGTCTGGACCCGACCCAGTGTGTTGAACAACGCTCAGCTCTGGTCTACTCTGTAATCTGGACCCGACCCAGTGTGTTGAACACACAGCTCTGGTCTACCCTGTAGTATGGACCCGACCCAGTGTGTTGAACAACGCTCAGCTCTGGGCTACCCTGTAGTCTGGACGCGACCCAGTATGTTGAACAACGCACAGCTCTGGTCTACCCTGTAGTCTGGACCCGACCAAGTGTGTTGAACAACGCTCAGCTCTGGTCTACCCTGTAGTCTGGACCCGACCCAGTGTGTTGAACAACGCTCAGCTCTGGGCTACCCTGTAGTCTGGACGCGACCCAGTGTGTTGAACAACGCACAGCTCTGGGCTACCCTGTAGTCTGGACCCGACCCAGTGTGTTGAACAACGCACAGCTCTGGGCTACCCTGTAGTCTGGACGCGACCCAGTGTGTTGAACAACGCTCAGCTCTGGGCTACCCTGTCGTCTGGACCCGACCCAGTGTGTTGAACGCACAGCTCTGGGCTACCCCGTAGTCTGGACCCGACCCAGTGTGTTGAACGCACAGCTCTGGGCTACCCTGTAGTCTGGGCCCGACCCAGTGTGTTGAACACACAGCTCTGGGCTACCCTGTAGTCCAGACCCGACCCAGTGTGTTGAACGCACAGCTCTGGGCTACTCTGTAGTCTGGACCCGACCCAGTGTGTTGAACGCACAGCTCTGGGCTACTCTGTAGTCTGGACCCGACCCAGTGTGTTGAACAACGCTCAGCTCTGGGCTACCCTGTAGTCTGGACGCGACCCAGTGTGTTGAACAACGCTCAGCTCTGGGCTACCCTGTCGTCTGGACCCGACCCAGTGTGTTGAACGCACAGCTCTGGGCTACCCCGTAGTCTGGACCCGACCCAGTGTGTTGAACGCACAGCTCTGGGCTACCCTGTAGTCTGGGCCCGACCCAGTGTGTTGAACACACAGCTCTGGGCTACCCTGTAGTCCAGACCCGACCCAGTGTGTTGAACGCACAGCTCTGGGCTACTCTGTAGTCTGGACCCGACCCAGTGTGTTGAACGCACAGCTCTGGGCTACTCTGTAGTCTGGACCCGACCCAGTGTGTTGAACAACGCTCAGCTCTGGGCTACCCTGTAGTCTGGACGCGACCCAGTGTGTTGAACAACGCACAGCTCTGGTCTACCCTGTAGACTGGACCCGACCCAGTGTGTTGAACAACGCTCAGCTCTGGTCTACCCTGTAGTCTGGACCCGACCCAGTGTGTTGAACAACGCTCAGCTCTGGGCTACCCTGTAGTCTGGACGCGACCCAGTGTGTTGAACAACGCACAGCTCTGGGCTACCCTGTAGTCTGGACCCGACCCAGTGTGTTGAACAACGCACAGCTCTGGGCTACCCTGTAGTCTGGACGCGACCCAGTGTGTTGAACAACGCTCAGCTCTGGGCTACCCTGTAGTCTGGACCCGACCCAGTGTGTTGAAAGCACAGCTCTGGGCTACCCTGTAGTCTGGACCCGACCCAGTGTGTTGAACAACGCTCAGCTCTGGGCTACCCCGTAGTCTGGACCCGACCCAGTGTGTTGAACGCTCAGCTCTGGTCTACCCTGTAGTCTGGACCCGACCCAGTGTGTTGAACGCTCAGCTCTGGTCTACCCTGTAGTCTGGACACGACCCAGTGTGTTGAACAACGCACAGCTCTGGGCTACTCTGTAGTCTGGACCCGAGCCAGTGTGTTGAACAACGCTCAGCTCTGGGCTACCCTGTAGTCTGGACCCGACCCAGTGTGTTGAACGCACAGCTCTGGGCTACCCTGTAGTCTGGACCCGACCCAGTGTGTTGAACAACGCTCAGCTCTGGGCTACCCCGTAGTCTGGACCCGACCCAGTGTGTTGAACGCACAGCTCTGGGCTACCCTGTAGTCCGGACCCGACCCAGTGTGTTGAACACACAGCTCTGGGCTACCCTGTAGTCCAGACCCGACCCAGTGTGTTGAACGCACAGCTCTGGGCTACTCTGTAGTCCGGACCCGACCCAGTGTGTTGAACGCACAGCTCTGGGCTACTCTGTAGTCTGGACCCGAGCCAGTGTGTTGAACGCACAGCTCTGGTCTACCCTGTAGTCTGGACCCGACCCAGTGTGTTGAACAACGCTCAGCTCTGGGCTACCCTGTAGTCTGGACGCGACCCAGTGTGTTGAACAACGCTCAGCTCTGGGCTACCCTGTAGTCTGGACGCGACCCAGTGTGTTGAACAACGCACAGCTCTGGGCTACCCTGTAGTCTGGACCCGACCCAGTGTGTTGAACAACGCACAGCTCTGGGCTACCCTGTAGTCTGGACGCGACCCAGTGTGTTGAACAACGCTCAGCTCTGGGCTACCCTGTAGTCTGGACCCGACCCAGTGTGTTGAACAACGCACAGCTCTGGGCTACCCTGTAGTCTGGACCCGACCCAGTGTGTTGAACGCACAGCTCTGGGCTACCCTGTAGTCTGGACCCGACCCAGTGTGTTGAACAACGCTCAGCTCTGGGCTACCCCGTAGTCTGGACCCGACCCAGTGTGTTGAACAACGCTCAGCTCTGGGCTACCCTGTAGTCTGGACGCGACCCAGTGTGTTGAACAACGCTCAGCTCTGGGCTACCCTGTAGTCTGGACGCGACCCAGTGTGTTGAACAACGCACAGCTCTGGGCTACCCTGTAGTCTGGACCCGACCCAGTGTGTTGAACAACGCACAGCTCTGGGCTACCCTGTAGTCTGGACGCGACCCAGTGTGTTGAACAACGCTCAGCTCTGGGCTACCCTGTAGTCTGGACCCGACCCAGTGTGTTGAACAACGCACAGCTCTGGGCTACCCTGTAGTCTGGACCCGACCCAGTGTGTTGAACGCACAGCTCTGGGCTACCCTGTAGTCTGGACCCGACCCAGTGTGTTGAACAACGCTCAGCTCTGGGCTACCCCGTAGTCTGGACCCGACCCAGTGTGTTGAACAACGCTCAGCTCTGGGCTACCCCGTAGTCTGGACCCGACCCAGTGTGTTGAACGCACAGCTCTGGGCTACCCTGTAGTCTGGACCCGACCCAGTGTGTTGAACGCTCAGCTCTGGTCTACCCTGTAGACTGGACCCGACCCAGTGTGTTGAACAACGCTCAGCTCTGGTCTACCCTGTAGTCTGGACCCGACCCAGTGTGTTGAACAACGCTCAGCTCTGGGCTACCCTGTAGTCTGGACGCGACCCAGTGTGTTGAACAACGCACAGCTCTGGGCTACCCTGTAGTCTGGACCCGACCCAGTGTGTTGAACGCTCAGCTCTGGTCTACCCTGTAGTCTGGACCCGACCCAGTGTGTTGAACAACGCACAGCTCTGGGCTACTCTGTAGTCTGGACCCGAGCCAGTGTGTTGAACAACGCTCAGCTCTGGGCTACTCTGTAGTCTGGACCCGAGCCAGTGTGTTGAACAACGCTCAGCTCTGGGCTACTCTGTAGTCTGGACCCGACCCAGTGTGTTGAACGCTCAGCTCTGGTCTACCCTGTAGTCTGGACCCGACCCAGTGTGTTGAACAACGCACAGCTCTGGGCTACCCTGTAGTCTGAACTCGACCCAGTGTGTTGAACACACAGCTCTGGGCTACCCTGTAGTCTGGACCCGACCCAGTGTGTTGAACACACAGCTCTGGTCTACTCTGTAGTCTGGACCCGACCCAGTGTGTTGAACAACGCTCAGCTCTGGGCTACCCTGTAGTCTGGACCCGACCCAGTGTGTTGAACACACAGCTCTGGGCTACCCTGTAGTCTGGACCCGACCCAGTGTGTTGAACACACAGCTCTGGTCTACTCTGTAGTCTGGACCCGACCCAGTGTGTGTGTTTCAATGGGACTACATAGACTCAGGCTATGAGCTGGCAAGCATGCTGTTTACTACAGCCCCCTGCAAGCTCCTCTCTGTGTTACAAGGGACACACCTATACTAGTTTTAACTTACAGTAGGGGACCTTGTACGGACACAAAGCAAGATGAATGATCTCTTTATGACTTCATTGTAAGACACTACTAATACATTTCCCTCAAAAAGCTAATGTACAAAGTACCAGTCTGTCTGTATGTACATTACATGTTTGAGCCAAACTCCAGATGGTATATCATTATGTGTACATAGTACCAGTCAGTTAGTATATAAAAAATACTATTACAAGTGAAAGACGACATAGATTCAAAGCCACTGTAGTGACAGGTTGTCTGATAGGCCATCGCCATGACACTGGAGACAAGTGCATGCTGGACATTCCGATGCCATGCCCAGCTGACCAATGAGCTGACACTTGTGACCCCGAGAGGGGAAGGGCTTAGGGTAGTGGTTCTTAACCTGGGTTCGATCGAACCCCAGGGGTTCGGTGAGTCAGTCTCAGGGGTTCGGCGGAGGTCAAGACACACACCCGACTCATATGATTCGTGATGACACGCCCCGCTTGGCCATCATTGGCTGCAGGTGATCACGCAACATCGCTTGGCCTATCTGTGCTGCAGGGAATTTGGCGCGCTCAGTAGTCGAATTGTGACTGTCGTGATGGTACGTCGTGTGATTTCTTTCTTAATATTTTAATACCTTCATACTAACTATGTCGAGCAAAAAAAGAAAGTGGTCGGACGAATATGTACAATATGGATTCACATGTATAACGGAACGTGATGAGAGTCAGCGTCCTAACTGCATGATTTGCAATGCCAAGTTGAGCAATTCTAGTCTAGCACCGGCAAAACTAAGAGAACACTTCCTTAAGCTGCATGGAGATGGACAATACAAGAACACAACGCTCGCTGAATTCAAGGTGAAGAGAGCCAGATTCGATGAAAAGGCTACTCTGCCTGTTCTCGGCTTTGTACCCATCAACAAACCGATCCTCACAGCATCGTACGAAGTTGCTTACCTGATCGCAAAGCAGGGCAAACCACACACCATTGGTGAAACACTCATAAAACCAGCTGTGTTGAAGATGGCGAATATCATGCTGGGAAAAGCGGCTGAAGTTAAGTTATCCCAAATTCCTCTTTCAAATGACACCATTAGCGACAGAATAGAGGACATGAGCAAAGACATCTTGGCTCAAGTAGTTGCAGATCTGATTTCAAGCCCGGCAAAATTCAGCCTTCAACTCGACGAGACCACAGACGTTTCCAATCTAAGCGTGCTTGCTGTATTTGTGCGCTATGTGAAAGACGACGTGATAAAGGAAGATTTTTTATTTTGTAAGCCTCTTACGACAACAACTAAGGCAGCCGATGTGAAGAAACTTGTGGATGACTTCTTCAAAGACAACAATCTTTCGTGGGATATGGTTTCTGCAGTTTGTTCGGACAGAGCTCCAGTCATGCTGGGAAGAAAGTCTGGTTTTGGTGCGCTAGTGAAAGCCGATGCACCACACATCATTGTTACGCATTGTATTCTGCACAGGCATGCGTTGGCAACAAAAACCTTGCCTCCAAAACTGGCAGAAGTATTAAAAATTGTAGTGGAATGCATGAACTATGTGCGAAATAGTGCTCTGAGGCACCGCATCTTCAGTGAGCTGTGTAAAGAAATGGGCTCTGAATTCGAGGTACTTCTGTACCATTCTAACGTTCGGTGGTTATCCCGGGGACAGGTGCTGAATCGTGTTTTTGCCGTGCGTGTGGAATTAGCCCTGTTTTTGCAAGAGCACCAACATCGTCATGCAGATTGCTTAAAAAATTCTGAGTTCATTCTCATTTTAGCGTACATGGCTGATATCTTCGCAGCTCTCAATCATCTCAATCAACAGATGCAGGGCGGTGGAGTCAACATCATCGAAGCGGAAGAAAACCTGAAGGCTTTTCAAAAAAAGCTACCGTTATGGAAACGACGAACAGAACGATAACTTCGCAAACTTTCCCCTGCTGGACGACTGTGTAAGTAAGATCGAAGATGTATCTGGAATCGGAGACGTTTCTGTACCCGCGGAACTGAAGCAAGCAATTGCCACGCACTTAGATGAGCTTGCAAAGTCTCTCGACGGATACTTCCCTACAAGAGAGTCATATCCAGCATGGGTGAGACAGCCGTTCACGTTTAGTGTTGAGACAACAGATGTCAATGATGAATACCTCGATGAAATCATTGAAATTCAGCAGAGCCAGGTTCAACAGCAACTCTTCAGAACAACAACGCTCTCAACGTTTTGGTGTCAACAAATGGTAACGTACCCTGTTATTGCTAAGAAAGCTCTGGAGATTTTCATACCGTTTGTTACAACATATCTTTGCGAGCAATCCTTTTCGAGGATGCTGGACATAAAAACGAAGAAAAGGAACAGACTTTGTTGCGAAAATGACATGAGAGTGGCACTTGCCAAGGTGAAGCCGCGCATTTCTGAACTGGTCTCTGAAAGGCAACAGCAGAAGTCACACTGATTTGCAGTAAATATTCATTATTTTGTTTTTGTGTGAAAATCATGTTTTAATGGTTTTGTTCTTTGAACACTGATGTTGATGCACGGTTCATTTTGTGCACCAGTAAAATATATACCTATGTTTTGAATTTTATTTTTCCAATTAAGAAGGGTTCGGTGAATGCGCATATGAAACTGGTGGGGGTCAGTACCTCCAACAAGGTTAAGAACCACTGGCTTAGGGGGATGACATGAGTTAACGGGTTTACAACGTTGTCATGACAACCAGACAGCCGAATAGGGCCAACAGTGCATCCTACAGCAGGGTTCCCCACGCTGCAATGGAAATAGAAGGATGGTACTGTGAGCAGGGACCAATAGTCTTTTCTGATACATGACCTATGGAGTCACCGTTCACAGGTGGTTTCTAGAGTTTTACCTCAGGTCGCCAGGTCAGATTTCAGCAAATAAATGATTACTACTATACAAAGGGCTGGGAGTTTTTCCTGGTCCTGTCTAATATAATATGGACTGTAATGTAGGACTACAGTATGAGACTTACTATCCTGTCTAATATAAGCTGTAATATAGGACTACAGTATATATGAGACGTACTATCCTGTCTAATATGGACTGTAATGTAGGACTACAGTATATATGAGACTTACTATCCTGTCTAATATAAGCTGTAATGTAGGACTACAGTATATGAGACTTACTATCCTGTCTAATATAAGCTGTAATGTAGGACTACAGTATATATGAGACTTACTATCCTGTCTAATATAAGCTGTAATGTATGACTACAGTATGAGACTTACTATCCTGTCTAATATAAGCTGTAATATAGGACTACAGTATATATGAGACTTACTATCCTGTCTAATATGGACTGTAATGTAGGACTACAGTATATATGAGACTTACTATCCTGTCTAATATGGACTGTAATATAGGACTACAGTATGAGACTTACTATCCTGTCTAATATAAGCTGTAATGTAGGACTACAGTATATATGAGACTTACTATCCTGTCTAATATAAGCTGTAATGTAGGACTACAGTATGAGACTTACTATCCTGTCTAATATAAGCTGTAATATAGGACTACAGTATGAGACTTACTATCCTGTCTAATATAAGCTGTAATGTAGGACTACAGTATATGAGACTTACTATCCTGTCTAATATAAGCTGTAATGTAGGACTACAGTATGATACTTACTATCCTGTCTAATATAAGCTGTAATGTAGGACTACAGTATATGAGATTTACTATCCTGTCTAATATAAGCTGTAATGTAGGACTACAGTATGAGACTTACTATCCTGTCTAATATAAGCTGGAATGTAGGACTACAGTATATGAGACTTACTATCCTGTCTAATATGGACTGTAATATAGGACTACAGTATATATGAGACTTACTATCCTGTCTAATATAAGCTGTAATGTAGGACTACAGTATATGAGACTTACTATCCTGTCTAATATGGACTGTAATATAGGACTACAGTATATATGAGACTTACTATCCTGTCTAATATAAGCTGTAATGTAGGACTACAGTATATGAGACTTACTATCCTGTCTAATATAATATGGACTGTAATGTAGGACTACAGTATATATGAGACTTACTATCCTGTCTAATATAAGCTGTAATGTAGGACTACAGTATATGAGACTTACTATCCTGTCTAATATAAGCTGTAATGTAGGACTACAGTATATATGAGACTTACTATCCTGTCTAATATAAGCTGTAATGTATGACTACAGTATGAGACTTACTATCCTGTCTAATATAAGCTGTAATATAGGACTACAGTATATATGAGACTTACTATCCTGTCTAATATGGACTGTAATGTAGGACTACAGTATATATGAGACTTACTATCCTGTCTAATATGGACTGTAATATAGGACTACAGTATGAGACTTACTATCCTGTCTAATATAAGCTGTAATGTAGGACTACAGTATATATGAGACTTACTATCCTGTCTAATATAAGCTGTAATGTAGGACTACAGTATGAGACTTACTATCCTGTCTAATATAAGCTGTAATATAGGACTACAGTATGAGACTTACTATCCTGTCTAATATAAGCTGTAATGTAGGACTACAGTATATGAGACTTACTATCCTGTCTAATATAAGCTGTAATGTAGGACTACAGTATGAGACTTACTATCCTGTCTAATATAAGCTGTAATGTAGGACTACAGTATATGAGATTTACTATCCTGTCTAATATAAGCTGTAATGTAGGACTACAGTATGAGACTTACTATCCTGTCTAATATAAGCTGGAATGTAGGACTACAGTATATGAGACTTACTATCCTGTCTAATATGGACTGTAATATAGGACTACAGTATATATGAGACTTACTATCCTGTCTAATATAAGCTGTAATGTAGGACTACAGTATATGAGACTTACTATCCTGTCTAATATAATATGGGCTGTAATGTAGGACTACAGTATATATGAGACTTACTATCCTGTCTAATATAAGCTGTAATGTAGGACTACAGTATATGAGATTTACTATCCTGTCTAATATAAGCTGTAATGTAGAACTACAGTATATGAGACTTACTATCCTGTCTAATATAAGCTGTAATGTAGGACTACAGTATATATGAGACGTACTATCCTGTCTAATATAAGCTGTAATGTAGGACTACAGTGTATGAGACTTACTGTCCTGTCTAATATAAGCTGTAATGTAGGACTACAGTATGAGACTTACTATCCTGTCTAATATAAGCTGTAATGTAGGACTACAGTATATGAGATTTACTATCCTGTCTAATATAAGCTGTAATGTAGGACTACAGTATGAGACTTACTATCCTGTCTAATATAAGCTGTAATGTAGGACTACAGTATATGAGACTTACTATCCTGTCTAATATGGACTGTAATGTAGGACTACAGTATATATGAGACTTACTATCCTGTCTAATATAAGCTGTAATGTAGGACTACAGTATATGAGACTTACTATCCTGTCTAATATAAGCTGTAATGTAGGACTACAGTATATGAGATTTACTATCCTGTCTAATATAAGCTGTAATGTAGGACTACAGTATGAGACTTACTATCCTGTCTAATATAAGCTGTAATGTAGGACTACAGTATATGAGACTTACTATCCTGTCTAATATGGACTGTAATGTAGGACTACAGTATATATGAGACTTACTATCCTGTCTAATATAAGCTGTAATGTAGGACTACAGTATATGAGACTTACTATCCTGTCTAATATAAGCTGTAATGTAGGACTACAGTATGAGACTTACTATCCTGTCTAATATAAGCTGTAATATAGTACTACAGTATATGAGATTTACTATCCTGTCTAATATGGACTGTAATGTAGGACTACAGTATGAGACTTACTATCCTGTCTAATATGGACTGTAATGTAGGACTACAGTATGAGACTTACTATCCTGTCTAATATAAGCTGTAATGTAGGACTACAGTATATGAGACTTACTATCCTGTCTAATATGGACTGTAATGTAGGACTACAGTATGAGACTTACTATCCTGTCTAATATAAGCTGTAATGTAGGACTACAGTATGAGACTTACTATCCTGTCTAATATGGACTGTAATGTAGGACTACAGTATATGAGACTTACTATCCTGTCTAATATGGACTGTAATGTAGGACTACAGTATGAGACTTACTATCCTGTCTAATATAAGCTGTAATGTAGGACTACAGTATATATAAGTGAGGTCTATGATCATAACCTGTATGACATTTAGGAAGGTCAACATTGCGTCGGCTTCTTGATATCAAGCCACTGCTCCACTTAGGCTTGGCTGGGGCTGACATGACTCCCTTTATCAGCTGAATCATCACACATTGGAACACTTATGTTTCCTCTATGGCAGAACTCCAAACCATCCCCCCCCCCCTCTCGCCCCCTCCTCCTCCTCCTCCTCCTCTCTCCCTCTGATCCTCAACTCTGTAATTTACATGGACATTAATAAAATCCCAGCTAGAATAATCTGTTCAAGTCAAAGCAGCTGGACAACTCTCCCTGAAGGTTACATAACATCACATCCCCCGGGGTGTGTGTGTGTGTGTGTGTGTATGTATGTATCATTGTGCCTGTGTGTGATTGAGTGTGTGAGTATTCAATTCATCCTTTCCCAAAGCCATGCCCTGGTTTATTGAATGAAACTGCAGAGGGCAGACAGGCTACTGTACAGCCAGCTATAAAGACACAGGCATTAGGACTACAGCTACCCTGATGACTACAGCTACCCTGCTGACTACAGCTACCCTGCTGACTACAGCTACCCTGCTGACTACAGCTACCCTGCTGACTACAGCTACCCTGCCGACTACAGCTACCCTGCCGACTAAAGCTACCCTGCCGACTACAGCTACCCTGCCGACTACAGCTACCCTGCCGACTACAGCTACCCTGCCGACTACAGCTACCCTGCCGACTACAGCTACCCTGCTGACAGTTATACAGTGAATATGTCATTCTATGGGGAGTAGGGATACGAGAGAGCGAGAGAGAGAGAGAGAGATATTCTATGGGGAGTAGGGATACGAGAGAGAGAGAGCGAGAGAGCGAGAGAGAGAGATATTCTATGGGGAGTAGGGATACGAGAGAGAGAGAGAGAGATATTCTATGGGGAGTAGGGATACGAGAGAGAGAGAGAGAGAGAGAGATATTCTATGGGGAGTAGGGATACGAGAGAGAGAGAGAGAGAGAGATATTCTATGGGGAGTAGGGATACGAGAGAGAGAGAGAGATATTCTATTGGGAGTAGGGATACGAGAGAGAGAGAGAGAGATATTCTATGGGGAGTAGGGATACGAGAGAGAGAGAGAGATATTCTATTGGGAGTAGGGATACGAGAGAGAGAGAGAGAGATATTCTATGGGGAGTAGGGATACGAGAGAGAGAGAGAGAGAGAGAGATATTCTATGGGGAGTAGGGATACGAGAGAGAGAGAGAGAGAGAGAGATTCTATGGGGAGTAGGGATACGAGAGAGCGAGAGAGCGAGAGCGAGAGAGATATTCTATGGGGAGTAGGGATACGAGAGAGAGAGAGAGAGAGATTCTATGGGGAGTAGGGATACGAGAGAGAGAGAGAGAGAGATTCTATGGGGAGTAGGGATACGAGAGAGAGAGAGCAAGAGAGAGAGATTCTATGGGGAGTAGGGATACGAGAGAGAGAGAGACCAGACCAGAATAAAGAAACAGGCCTTATACTGTAGGAAACAACTAGCAGTGAATTGATAGGTACCTGTTGGTTGGGAAAAACAGATCAAAACAAAAGAGAGGTAGAGATGGAAAAGGAGAAGAGAGACAGTATGAGATCCTGAGAGTGAGAGAGTAAGAGGGAGGGAGAGAAAGGCATAGAAAGAGAGAGAAAGAGAGAGCATGGTGAACGTGAGAACGACAGAGGAACTGCTGGATGAGTGCAATCCTCTGGGGTCAATCCCTAACAGCTGTGGAGTTGCCTAAATAAAGTTGCACAGCCCCTCACCCCCC
The DNA here is from genome assembly GCF_901001165.1 of Salmo trutta. NCBI lineage: Eukaryota > Metazoa > Chordata > Actinopteri > Salmoniformes > Salmonidae > Salmo > Salmo trutta. The sequence goes on along the minus strand of NC_042994.1, from coordinate 4,737,332 downwards.
TTTACCCCTCCTTTACCCCCCAGTGTTGACAACACCAGACTCCTCTGCTACGAACACAAGTCCCCCAATGTGTATGGAATAACCGCACAACCACACAACTAGCTAACACACACCTCTTTTACGAGGTATCCCAATGTGTATTGAATATCTACACAACCACAATAGAAGCAGCAGACAGACACACACAGAGACACACACTTCCGTCAGTGATTACAACACAAGGCTCCCCGTAAAAGCACAACACAACCACAGACCCAGATAAACACAGGACAGCAGTATCCCTGCTCAGTACCCAGTCACAAGATGCCCTGTTCCCAGAGTGCTCCCTCCTGCGCCCTCAATGTTCCCTTTGTCCCCTTCCCAACGTTCCCGTCACTCGGGTCACCCGGCGGGAGTTTCACACAGCATGACATTTAGTTTCGGAACCAGAGTTAAGGGGTGAGAGGTCAAAGGTGAGTTCACACAAATTAGAAAAAAATCTAATAAAAAACACTGACATGATTGGACTGTCAATGAGGCACCACCTAAAGACCAGTTTATTTCAGTCGAGTGTCTGTTGACAGACAAAGCTTTCGTCAGATCAAATTGATCAACTAAATAAACAAATAAATAAAAACCACTGAGGGGAAGCATACCATGCTGACCGCAAAAGACCGTTTTGACTTGACCGCAAAAGACCGTTTTGACTCAAGAGACTGCTTAAAGAGCACCAGACTGTGACTGTTATCCGGTTGGTCTCGACTGGTAGCCCAAAGCAAAGTAACAGCAATCTCTGACCTATCGACCTTTCAACCTTTGGCCTACTGCTCCGCCGCCAGCCACACACCCCTTCCACGGCTTCAGGCATTTTTTTTTTACCTTTATTTAAAATAGCTTTTTGGTGAAAGCACATTTTGCAATATTCTAAGTAGATAGCCCGGCATCACAGGGCTAGCTATTTAGACACCCAGCAAGTTTAGCCTTCACCAAACTCCGATTTACTATTAGAAAAGTTTGATTACCTTTGGTGTTCTTCGTCAGAATGCACTCCCAGGACTTCTACTTCAATAACAAATGTTGGTTTGGTCCCAAATAATCCATAGTTATGTTCAAACAGTGGCGTTTTGTTCGTGCGTTCAAGACACTATCCGAATGGTAAATAAGGGTTACGAGCACGGCGCATTTCGTGACAAAAGATTTCTAAATATTCCATTACCGTACTTCGAAGCATGTCAACCGCTGTTTAAAATCCATTTTTATGCCATTTTTCTCGTAAAAAAGCGATAATATTCCGACCGGGAATCTGCAATTAGGTAAACAGACGAAAGAAAATAAAGCACAGGGTCGACTCGTGCACGCGCCTAAGCCCATTGTCCTCTGATCGGCCACTTGTCAAAAGCGATAATGTGTTTCAGCCTGGGGCTGCCTCGATATCGTTCAGCTTTTTCCCGGGCTCTGAGAGCCTATGGGAGCCGTAGGAAGTGTCACGTTACAGCAAAGATCCTCAGTCTTCAATAAACAGAGGCAAGAAGAACAACAACTTGTCAGACAGGCCACTTCCTGCATGGAATCTTCTCAGGTTTTTGCCTGCCATATGAGTTCTGTTATACTCACAGACACCATTCAAACAGTTTTAGAAACTTTAGGGTGTTTTCTATCCAAAGCCAATAATTATATGCATATTCTAGTTACTGGGCAGGAGTAGTAACCAGATTAAATCGGGTACGTTTTTTATCCGGCCGTGTAAATACTGCCCCCTAGCCCTAACAGGTTAAAATCGGACATATTGAGTGTATAGAGGAGTTCTGTATCTATAATTCTTAAAATAATTGTTATGCTTTTTGTGAACGTTTATCGTGAGTAATTTAGTAAATTGTTAGTAAATTCGCCGGAAGTTTGCGGGGGGTATGCTAGTTCTGAACGTCACATGCTAATGTAAAAAGCTGGTTTTTGATATAAATATGAACTTGATTGAACAAAACATGCATGTATTGTATAACATAATGTCCTAGGGTTGTCATCTGATGAAGATCATCAAAGGTTAGTGCTGCATTTAGCTGTCTTCTGGGTTTATGTGACATTATATGCTAGCTTGAAAAATGGGTGTCTGATTATTTCTGGCTGGGTACTCTGCTGACATAATCTAATGTTTTGCTTTCGTTGTAAATTGAAATTGGACATTGTGGTTAGATTAACGAGAGTCTTGTCTTTAAAATGCTGTAAAATAGTAATATGTTTGAGAAATTGAAGTAATAGCATTTCTAAGGTATTTGAATAACGCGCCACAGGATTCCACCTACTGTTATGTAGGTGGGACGATTTGGTGCCACCTACCCTAGAAAGGTTAACTAGGCAAGTCAGTTAAGAACAAATTCTTATTTTCAATGACAGCCTAGTGGGTTAACTGCCTTGTTCAGGGGCAGAACGACAGATTTGTACCTTGTCAGCTCGGGGATTCGATCTTGCAACCTTTCGGTTGCTAGTCCGACGCTCTAACCACTAGGCTACGCTGCCGCCCCACATAATGTGTCACTATGTGGAGGAGAGTGTGGTCTGAGGAAAGGTCAACGCTTTGACTGAAACTAAAGCTTAGCCACGAAGCCCGAATAAATCACAAATGTGCATAGTGTTATTCGCCGGTGTGCAGAGGCTCTCTTCATTACTCCAGTTACCTCACCTCATGTCAGGATGACATTTAGCCTTGAACTAACTCCAGCGGGGAGGACTGATTAGATTGCTTTCCATACAGTCCCACAAACCTCACCCCTCCTCTCTTCTGTTGACAGCTATCCTGCTACAGTGTACCCTCCTCTTCCTTCCCCCCCTCCCCCTCTCTCTCTCCCCATAACCCTCCCACCCCCCCTCAATTCAATTCAAGGGGCTTTATTGGCATGGGAAACATACGTTTACATTGCCAAAGCAAGTGAAACAGATAATAAACAAAAGTGAAATAAACAATATAAAATGAACAGTAAATATTACACTCACAAAAGTTCCAAAGGAATAGAGACATTTCAAACGTTATATTATGTTTATAGACAGTTTTTCTCTCTCTTCCTCTCTTTCCTTCTCTTACACCTCATCCCCTCTCTACTATTTGTTATCATGCCTGCTGGATTCTTCTGCCTCTCTTTTAGCCATCACCCCTATTAATAGGGACAGGCTTTTTGGGTCGCGTTACCGACCGTACGGGAACAATACCAGGAAACAATCCCACACACTAATTATAGATGGCTATCTACTGTGCTGCGTGGCCGTACACATTGTAGGTGGGCGGGGTGTGTGTGCGCTTTCAAAATAAACAGAGTTAGGACACAAAACCCCACTGAATAATCTACGAGTGAAAGCATGATGTTGTAACCATGTAATGTACATCATCTATGACGTGGCTGCTGTGAAGTTAAGTTACATAGGCCTGGCCAGCCATGCAAGCCAATCAGAAATGTCCATTCCACCCTTACTAGACAGTTAAGCGTTTCAACTTGAACTTCGACGATGCACTGTAAGCAGAGAACAAGCTCTACTCTTCAGACCTCTAGGTAGTATGTTAGTGTACTGAGCAGTATGCATCCCTACTGTTTAGCTGATGAGTACAGCTAATCTACCTACAGTCTCCATTGACTCAGTGCTAAGCATGTTGAGAGAGAAGAGGCAACACAACCAACGGGTGTTCATCGTGGAAGCCAGGAATTCCCCCTTAAATTGGCAGCTGAACAAACAGCTTGAAATCACAATCACAGCTCACAGATTGAAATGAGTTCAGTCAACTCATATAGTTGAAGTAGGGATAGTGACAGTCAACAACATACACAAAGAAACACGCGTAGCTAACTGACCTTATCGTGTCCCCTGCACTCAGTCAGTGAATCTGATAGAACCTGGAATAGAAACGCCAGTCAAAACGCATGTCTACTTCCTCGCCTCGCTTAGAAATCCCAGAGTAGATCCACGGGGACGCAGACGAAAAATAAAGAGAGGGAGAGAGAAAACACAGTCCGTTCACTGCTTCTTCGTCCCCCTTCTCCAAGTTGATCCTATATGTTAGTCCCGGACCAAACCAAAAAATGGACTGCCTGAAGACAACAGAGTCGCTGCTAGTCCCAGACTCCACTGCCACACACACTCCACTCCCTCGCTGCTCTGACTGCTCTGACCGCAGCAGAGGAGAAAGAGATTTCAACAGCTGTGAGTGTGTGTGGGTGTGTTTGTGTGAAAAGGAGCTAAAGGAACCACGTGATAGGCTTAATCCTCTACCCACTGAGGGAACACACACTGCAGTCTGACCAATCAGGGGCCGGCTGTCACACACCGGCCCCCTCCCTTCTCTCTTTCCCTCTCTCCTGCTCTTATTCTAACTCTTCTTTCTCTCTCTCGTTCTATCCCTCTCTTTTTACTTTCTCTCTCTCTCTCTCTCGTGTTTTGGAAGTATACTGGCAGGTTACAAATCACCATGGCACATAGCTAACATGTTGTCACTCTAAGGTAACACACCCCAACTGTTTCTATTTGCCATGTTCTACATACCTACTGTACTGAAGAAGGAGGCATTGTGCATACCTGAGGAGGTAGCTAGCTAGAGCATTGAGTATACCTAGCTAGAGAAAATTGTGTGTGTGTGTGTCTACGGAAGCACAGCAGTAGAACAGCGTGACCACATTTCTGCAGGACGCAGCCTAAACAATAGACCTTTATCATCCAGCCTTATCAGGTCAAGGCTGTAAATAAAACGTGGCTCCTTATCAATGAGGTTTCAGCCTGGTTCTTGGGGACTAACTCGTGTGTTATTGAGTCTCGTGTCTTTAGCTGAGAGAGGAAATCAAAGGGATGGTCTTCCTATTGTGCAATACTCTATTACAACATGGAGGTTATACATGGAGTCATACTTTCCCAGACACACATTAACCCGAGTCTTGACAGAAACACTTCCAATGAAGAATCTCCATTGAACATGTTTTTTAGTCTACAGGCTTAATCTGTGCCCAGGAAACCGGCCCAGCGAGAGTAAGCTGATCCCAGATCAGTCTTTGAGTGTCTTAGTATGAAATAAATGCTATGGAAACAGAAGACGACCCTTTGCCCTGGTAGCCCTGGAAACAGAAGACGACCCTTTGCTCTGGTAGCCCTGGAAACAGAAGACGACCCTTTGCTCTGGTAGCCCTGGAAACAGAAGACGACCCTTTGCTCTGGTAGCTCTGGAAAGAGAAGATGACCCTTTGCTCTGGTAGCCCTGGAAACAGAAGATGACCCTTTGCTCTGGTAGCCCTGGAAACAGAAGATGACCCTTTGCTCTGGTAGCCCTGGAAACAGAAGATGACCCTTTGCTCTGGTAGCCCTGGAAACAGAAGACGACCCTTTGCTCTGGTAGCCCTGGAAACAGAAGACGACCCTTTGCTCTGGTAGCCCTGGAAACAGAAGACGACCCTTTGCTCTGGTAGCCCTGGAAACAGAAGATTACCCTTTGCCCTGGTAGCCCTGGAAACAGAAGATGACCCTTTGCTCTGGTAGCCCTGGAAACAGAAGATTACCCTTTGCTCTGGTAGCCCTGGAAACAGAAGATGACCCTTTGCTCTGGTAGCCCTGGAAACAGAAGATTACCCTTTGCTCTGGTAGCCCTGGAAACAGAAGATGACCCTTTGCTCTGGTAGCCCTGGAAAGAGAAGACGACCCTTTGCTCTGGTAGCCCTGGAAACAGAAGACGACCCTTTGCTCTGGTCAACAGTAGTGCATTAGACTACATAGAGAACAGAACCATCAACAGAAGACAGTCTGAAGGAGATATACTTGACTGTGGAAGAGGAGACATCCCTCGCTTTGATCATGGAGACAGTGGTGACTGTGTTGTGGTGGGTGGATCGTGTTGTAGATTTGACAGGGCTGTGTGGAAGATTAGAGGGGTGTTAGTGGTGTGTGTGTGTGTCAGTAAAAGGGTATTACAACGCCTTTCCCCTATTTGACCTAGATATTGTGTGTATGCATTGATATGTAGGCTGTGAGCTGTTTTTACATGTACTTCTGTCCTTGACCTGTTCTGGTCTATTAATGTTCTGTATCATGTCATGTTCTGTGTGGACCCCAGGAAGAGTAGCTGCTGCTTTCGCAACAGCTAATGGGGATCCTAATAAAATACCCCCCCAAAAAATGTTTAATAAATTTGTGTGTGTTAGTGTGTGTGTGTGTGTTTGTGTGAGTGATTAAATGTCAGTGAATGTGGTTAAGATTAGAGTGGCTGTGATTAAATACTGATGGACACATCTTCTTCCTCGTGATGTAATACTCCACGCACACACACACACACACACACACACACACACACACAAGCTTATCATCACTTTACAGGAGGAGACCACAGCCGGGCTATTGATCCCACAGATAGCCAAACCATTCAGCAGCCTAGCCTTTACACTATTCTGCTAAATACTAAATATAGCCTCAAGACCAACTCAATCAATTCAGAGCATTGGATGGGCTCTGTCACCCTCCATGCCAACTGACTGAGCGTTTACTGTATAACTCAACAGTCTAATGCCATCCCCAGCTGGCACCACCAGCCCTGAGTCCGGATCTCTCATCCTCTACCACTCAACAACACACTGACTACCCAATTACAATCAATGGACTCAATAAAACACAGCATTTAGAAAGGACAGCTAGTGTTGAGCATTGGCTCTGCTCATATTTCACATGACCACGGATAAGGGCTGCTGACTAAGACTTTAAGACAACGAAGAGGCCAAGCAGCCATGACTTTGCTCATTGTGTTCATGAAATTGGCCGTCATTGTAAATTGTAACTGACTTGCCTAGTTAAATAAAGGTAAAAAAAATTAAATACCAGGGGGAAAGGAGAAACCAGCGGACTGAAATTGAGGTAAAACAAAAGTCTATTGTAAATTCTAGTGATCAATGTAACTACTCCCCATATTGTCTTAAGGCCAGGCATCACATCTTTATAGGGGTTTATTTCTCTTAATCCTATCACAATCAACTTTTACCAGTTGTAGACACAAATAAAACATTTTGTTTATGTTGGTGGTATGATAAACCAAAGAAAATGTACATTTTCAAGTTTACCTTTTTATGTTTATTTTTTTGAAAATATGAATGTCAATGGACCAAAATCAAATACAATTTTATTTGTCGCGTACACATACTTTGCAGATGTTATCACAGGTGTTGTGAAATGCTTATGTTGCTAGCCCCAGCAGTGCAGTAATATCTAACAATACACCCAAATCCAGAAAAATAAAATGAATGAATTAAGAAATATAGAAATATCAGTCCGGAATATAAATATATATGTATATGATGGTGGGTATAGACATTATGGACACCAACAAATCTCTAAATGGATAGGTAGATGCAAAAATGTCATTTCACCTGTGGTGCCTGGCCAAAAGTTGATACATTTGGTAAGTTTTGCGATCATACTCTGATACTCCCCTTCTGACCTCCTCTTTCGCTGGGTGTTCCATCGTTTGAAGTCAGGAAAAGTCAAAAGAACGATTCTATCTGACCCTGGATGGGTCTCCTCTCTGCACTAAAGCCATTAAAACTGAATGAGTTGTCTTTCCCAAACATCACCAAACCACCCAACTCCTTTCAGGTGTGGTTTAGATCGGCGGCCATTTTGTTTTTCCAACACGGTCCCGACATGAGGTCAAGTGTTTGCATTCCTCTCCCCCTGCATCAGTGAGTGAACAACGACGTACCCCCTTCTCCTGTTTCCCAGAAGTGTTGAGATGAACGCTGACAGAATGCTGATAAAACGGTTTACGGTAAACGGACACCAGTAGGTACTGCAGGCCTGACTGGCTTCCTGTGTCTCTGTGTTGTGTTATGGTGTGTGATCATCTGTACAGCGTTATAGGGGTCCGTAGGAGGACTAACTAACAGAGATACTGTAGTGTCATAAGGGTTAGTAGGAGGACCATCTCTGTTAGTTAGTGTAGTGTCATAGTGGTCAGTAGGAGGACTATCTCTGTTAGTTAGTCCTCCTACTAACCCTGATGATACTACAGTATCTCTGTTAGTTAGTCCTCCTACTAATCACTATGACACTACACTAACAGAGATACTGTAGTGTCATAGGAGTAAGTAGGAGGACTAACAGAGATAGTGTAGTGTCATAGTGGTCAGTAGGAGGACTAACTAACAGAGATAGTGTTGTGTCATAGTGGTCAATAGGAGGACTAACTAACAGAGAAAGTTAGTCCTCCTACTGACCCCTATGACACTACACTATCTCTGTTAGTTAGTCCTCCTACTGACCACTATGACACTACACTATCTGTTAGTTAGTTCTCCTACTGACCACTATGACACTACACTATATCTGTTAGTCCTCCTACTAACCCCTATGACACTACACTATCTCTGTTAGTTAGTCCTCCTACTCACCCCTATGACACTACACTATCTCTGTTAGTTAGTCCTCCTATTGACCCCTATGACACTACATTATCTCGGTTAGTTAGTCCTCCTACTGACCCCTATGACACTACACTATCTCTGTTAGTTAGTCCTCCTACTGACCCCTATGACACTACACTAACAGAGATAGTGTAGTGTCATAGGCGTCAGTAGGAGGACTAACTAACAGAGATAATGTAGTGTCATAGGGGTCAATAGGAGGACTAACTAACAGAGATAGTGTAGTGTCATAGGGGTCAGTAGGAGGACTAACTAACAGAGATAGTGTTATAGGGGTCAGTAGGAGGACTAACTAACAGAGATAGTGTTGTGTCATAGTGGTCAATAGGAGGACTAGCTAACAGAGATAGTGTAGTGTCATAGGGGTGAGTAGGAGGACTAACTAACAGAGATAGTGTAGTGTCATAGGGGTTAGTAGGAGGACTAACAGAGATAATGTAGTGTCATAGTGGTCAGTAGGAGGACTAACTAACAGAGATAGTGTAGTGTCATAGTGGTCAGTAGGAGGACTAACTAACACAGATAGTGTAGTGTCATAGGGGTCAGTAGGAGGACTAACTAACAGAGATAGTGTTGTGTCATAGTGGTCAATAGGAGGACTAACTAACAGAGATAGTGTAGTGTCATAGGGGTTAGTAGGAGGACTAACAGAGATAGTGTAGTGTCATAGGGGTGAGTAGGAGGACTAACTAACAGAGATAGTGTAGTGTCATAGGGGTTAGTAGGAGGACTAACAGAGATAGTGTAGTGTCATAGGGGTCAGTAGGAGGACTAACAGAGATAGTGTAGTGTCATAGGGGTCAGTAGGAGGACTAACAGAGATAATGTAGTGTCATAGGGGTCAATAGGAGGACTAACAGAGATAATGTAGTGTCATAGTGGTCAGTAGGAGGACTAACAGAGATAGTGTAGTGTCATAGGGGTCAGTAGGAGGACTAACAGAGATAGTGTAGTGTCATAGGGGTCAGTAGGAGGACTAACAGAGATAGTGTAGTGTCATAGGGGTCAGTAGGAGGACTAACAGAGATAGTGTAGTGTCATAGGGGTCAGTAGGAGGACTAACTAACAGAGATAATGTAGTGTCATAGGGGTCAATAGGAGGACTAACAGAGATAGTGTAGTGTCATAGGGGTCAGTAGGAGGACTAACAGAGATAGTGTAGTGTCATAGGGGTCAGTAGGAGGACTAACAGAGATAATGTAGTCTCATAGGGGTCAATAGGAGGACTAACAGAGATAATGTAGTGTCATAGTGGTCAGTAGGAGGACTAACAGAGATAGTGTAGTGTCATAGGGGTCAGTAGGAGGACTAACAGAGATAGTGTAGTGTCATAGGGGTCAGTAGGAGGACTAACAGAGATAATGTAGTGTCATAGTGGTCAGTAGGAGGACTAACAGAGATAGTGTAGTGTCATGGGGGTCAGTAGGAGGACTAACAGAGATAATGTAGTGTCATAGTGGTCAGTAGGAGGACTAACAGAGATAGTGTAGTGTCATGGGGGTCAGTAGGAGGACTAACAGAGATAGTGTAGTGTCATAGGGGTCAGTAGGAGGACTAACAGAGATAATGTAGTGTCATAGTGGTCAGTAGGAGGACTAACAGAGATAGTGTAGTGTCATGGGGGTCAGTAGGAGGACTAACAGAGATAATGTAGTGTCATAGTGGTCAGTAGGAGGACTAACAGAGATAGTGTAGTGTCATGGGGGTCAGTAGGAGGACTAACAGAGATAGTCCTCCTACTGACCACTATGACAATACACCAACAGAGATAGCAGGTTAGGGTTGACAGGTTAAGAGCATTACAGGGAGTAGTCACATGAATCACCTAAAGCTAGCAGAACAAACCTATCTGGCACCCAGGCTAAAAATCTTCTCCCTCCACCTGTAATCTATTAACCTGGACTCTGAACTGAATATTGCTCTGTTTTAGTAGCGCTTCTGTACATCCATGAAGTTAAACCATAGTGAAAGATAGCAATATTTAGTTTGGGTTTCAGGCTAGCAATCTGTACCTCTGCAGGCCTGAACACAACAGAGCAGTATGTCATCATAACATAGAGAACACACCAACAGAGCTGCCACGCCTGTAATAACACACTAAAACCTGTCTAGGTTTATATTTCTAGGACAGCGATCCTAAGTAACCCACTAATCCATGTTCCAGAGGTACATGTTTCAGGGTAGAGGGTAATGCTGTCAGAGTGGGTGTGTTTCCAGTTGTACAGGATACACATGGTATACACTGTCCAACTCAATGCTTATTGGCAGGTTCCTTTTTGACAATGCAACAACAAAAACAAACAAGAAAAGATAGGAACATAAAGTAAATGGCTCAGTAGAATAGAATAAACATTCTAGCATAAGTATAATACAGGAAGGCACAATTTATAGTCCAATATTTACACATGCATCAGGGCAGGGGGTTGGGGGTAAGTGTTTACATTGTTCAGTATTAGCAGTTCTAAATAAGAGTCTGGTAGCAGCAGCTGTGACGTGTGTGTAACATGAATATATTGTATATGTCAGGGTAATGTTTAACGCAGGGTAACTACGTTTGGTTCATTTCCTGGGACACTGAACAATGCATTCAGTATCTGTGCAGCCGTGTGTATTATTACAGTAGTAACACACACACGCGCACACACACACACACACACACACACACACACACACACACACACACACACACACACACACACACACACACACACACACACACACACACACACACACACACACACACAGAGTGGAGAGATAATGTAGAGAAGGAGGGAGACGGAGGAGAGATAATGGAGAGAAGGGGGAGACAGTGGAGAGATAATGGAGAAGGAGGGAGACAGAGTGGTCCTGCTGTGTTTACTCAGAGATTGGTTACTCCATCTTCTTTCTGTGTTGATGTGGATGGAGATGGTTGTGTGTATGTACAGTTGAAGTCGGAAGTTTACATACACCTTAGCCAAATACATTTAAACTCAGTTTTTCACAATTCCTGACATTTAATCCTAGTAAAAATTCCCTGTCTTAGGTCAGTTAGGATCACCACTTTATTTTAAGAATGTGAAATATCAGAATAATAGTATAGAGAATGATTTATTTCAGCTTTTATTTCTTTCATCACATTCCCAGTGGGTCAGAAGTTTACATACACTCAAATAGTATTTGGTAGCATTGTCTTTAAATTGTTTAACTTGGGTAAAATGTTTCGGGTAGCCTTCCACAAGCTTCCCACAATAAGTTGGGTGAATTTTGGCCCATTCCTCCTGACAGAGCTTGTCTGAGTCGGTACAGCCACCTGGTTTCTTCACGCATCGCGCCGACAGAAACAAGCATCTCTCTGGTAAGAAGAAGGGCGGGGGTTAACGAGACGTGGTGTGATCATAACAACATACAGGAACTCAAGTCCTTTTGTTCACCTGACTTAGAATTCCTCACAATTAAATGCCGACCGCATTATCTACCAAGAGAATTCTCTTCGATCATAATCACAGTCGTGTACATTCCCCCCCAAGCAGACACATCGACGGCCCTGAAAGAACTTCATTCGACTCTATGTAAACTGGAAACCACATATCCTGAGGCTGCATTTATTGTAGCTGGGGATTTTAACAAGGCTAATCTGAAAACAAGGCTCCCCAAATTCTATCAGCATATCGATTGTGCAACCAGGGCAGGCAAAACCCTGGATCACTGTTATTCTAACTGCCGCGACGCATATAAGGCCCTCACCTGCCCTCCCTTCGGAAAAGCTGACCACGACTCCATTTTGTTGCTTCCAGTCTATAGACAGAAACTAAAACAGGAAGCACCCGCGCTCAGGTCTGTTCAACGCTGGTCCGACCAATCAGATTCCATGCTTCAAGATTGCTTCGATCACGTGGACTGGGACATGTTCCGCATAATGTCGAACAACAACATTGACGAATACGCTGATTCGGTGAGCAAGTTTATTAGCAAGTGCATCGGTGATGTTGTACCCACAGCGTCTATTAAAACATTCTCCAACCAGAAACCGTGGATTGACGGCAGCATTCGCGCAAAACTGAAAGCCCGAACCACTGCTTTTAAATCAGGGCAAGGTGACCGGAAACATGACCGAATACAAACAGTGTAGCTATTCCCTCCGCAAGGCAATCAAACAAGCTAAGCGTCAGTAAAGAGACAAAGTGGAGTCGCAATTCAACGGCTCAGACACGAGAGGTATGTGGCAGGGTCTACAGTCAATCACGGACTACAAAAGAAAAACCAGCCCCGTCGCGGATCACGATGCCTTGCTCCCAGACAGACTAAACAACTTTTTTGCTCGCTTTGAGGACAATACAGTGCAACGGCTGCAGTGAAGGAGAGCCTGCAGGTTTTTGACACGGCCCGCTACCAAAACCTGCAGGCTCTCCTTCACCGCAGCCGACGTGAGTAAAACATTTAAACGTGTTAACCCTCGCAAGGCTGCAGGCCCAGACGGCATCCCCGGCCGCGTCCTAATCTGTGTTTACAGACATATTCAATCAATCCTTATCCCAGTCTGCTGTCCCCACATGCTTCAAGAGGGCCACCATTGTTCCTGTTCCCAAGAAAGCTAAGGTAACTGAGCTAAATGACTATTGCCCTGTAGTACTCACTTCTGTCATCATGAAGTGCTTTGAGAGACTAGTCAAGGATCATATCACCTCCACCCTACCTGACACCCTAGACCCACTTCAATTTGCTTGCCGCCCCAATGGGTCCACAGACGACGCAATCGCCATCATACTGCCCTAACCCATCTGGACAAGAGGAATACCTATGTAAGAATGCTGTTCATCGATTACAGCTCAGCATTTAACACCATAGTACCCTCCAAGCTCATCATTAAACTCAAGACCCTGGGTCTCGACCCCGCCCTGTGCAACTGGGTCCTGGACTTCCTGACGGGCCGCCCCCAGGTGGTGAGGGTAGGTAACAACATCTCCATCACGCTGATCCTCAACACTGGGTCCGCACAAGGGTGCGTTCTCAGCCCTCTCCTGTACTCCCTGTTCACCCACGAGTGCGTGGCCATGCACGCCTCCAACTCAATCATCAAGTTTGCAGATGACACTACAGTGGTAGGCTTGATTACCAACAATGACGAAACGGCCTACAGGGAGGAGGTGAGGGCCCTCGGAGTGTGGTGTCAGGAAAATAACCTCACACTCAATGTCAACAAAACAAAGGAGATGATCGTGGACTTCAGGAAGCAGCAGAGGGAGCACCCCCTTATACACATTGATGGGACAGTAGTGGAGAAGGTGGAAAGTTTTAAGTTCCTCGGCGTACACATCACGGACAAACTGAAATGGTCCACCCACACAGACAGCGTGGTGAAGAAGGCGCAGCGGCACCTCTTCAACCTCAGGAGGCTGAAGAAATTTGGCTTGTCGCCAAAATCACTTACAAACCTTTACAGGTGCACAATAGAGAGCATCCTGTCGGGCTGTATCACCGCCTGGTACGGCAGCTGCTCCGCCCACAACCGTAAGACTCTCCAGAGGGTAGTGAGGTCTGCACAACGCATCACCGGGTGCAAACTATCTGCCCTCCAGGACACCTACACCACCCGATGTCACAGGAAGGCCAAAAAGATCATCAAGGACAACAACCTGTTCACCCCGCTAACATCCAGAAAGCGAGGTCAGTACAGGTGCTTCAAAGCTGGAACCGAGAGACTGAAAAACAGCTTCTATCTCAAGGCCATCAGACTGTTAAACAGCATCACTAACATTGAGTGGCTGCTGCCAACATACTGACTCAACTCTAAAATTGATGTAATCAATTTATCACTAGCCACTTTAAACAATGCCACTTTATATAATGTTTACATACCCTACATTACTCATCTCATATGTATATACTGTACTCTATACCATCTACTGCATCTTGCCATCTTGATGTAATGTATCACTAGCCACTTTATATAATGTTTACATACCCTACAATACTCATCTCATATGTATATACTGTACTCTATACCATCCACTGCATCTTGCCTATGCCGTTCGGCCATCACTCATTCATATATTTTTATGTACATATTCTTATTCATTCCTTTACACTTGTGTGTATAAGGTAGTTGTTGTGGAATTGTTAGGTTATATTACTTGTTAGATATTACTGCATGGTCGGAACTAGAAGCACAAGCATTTCGCTACACTCGCATTAACACCTGCTAACCATGTGTAAGTTAAAAATCAAATCAAATTTATTTGTCACAGAGTCAGGTTTGTTGGCCTCCTTGTTCGCACACACTTATTCAGTTCTGCTCACAAATTTTCTATAGGATTGAGGTCAGGGCTTTGTGATGGCCACTCCAATACCTTGACTTTGTTGTCCTTAAGCCATTTTGCCACAACTTTGAAAGTATTTTTAGTAGGATTAAATGTCAGGAATTGTGAAAAACTGAGTTTAAATGTATTTGGCTAAGGTGTATGTAAACTTCCGACTTCAACAGTACCTCTGGGCCGTACCCATGATGACTGAACACATAACTCTGGGCCGTACCCATGATGACTGAACACATAACTCTGGGCCGTACCCATGATGACTAAACACATACCTCTGGGCCGTACCCATGATGACTGAACACATACCTCTGGGCCGTACCCATGATGACTGAACACATAACTCTGGGCCGTACCCATGATGACTGAACACATAACTCTGGGCCGTACCCATGATGACTAAACACATACCTCTGGGCCGTACCCATGATGACTGAACACATAACTCTGGGCCGTACCCATGATGACTGAACACATAACTCTGGGCCGTACCCATGATGACTGAACACATACCTCTGGGCCTTTACCCATGATGACTGAACACATAACTCTGGGCCGTACCCATGATGACTGAACACATACCTCTGGCCTTTACCCATGATGACTGAACACATAACTCTGGGCCGTACCCATGATGACTGAACACATAACTCTGGGCCGTACCCATGATGACTGAACACATACCTCTGGCCTTTACCCATGATGACTGAACACATACCTCTGGGCCGTACCCATGATGACTCAACACATAACTCTGGGCCGTACCCATGATGACTGAACACATAACTCTGGGCCGTACCCATGATGACTGAACACATAACTCTGGGCCGTACCCATGATGACTGAACACATACCTCTGGCCTTTACCCATGATGACTGAACACATACCTCTGGCCTTTACCCATGATGACTGAACACATAACTCTGGGCCGTACCCATGATGACTGAACACATAACTCTGGGCCGTACCCATGATGACTGAACACATACCTCTGGCCTTTACCCATGATGACTGAACACATACCTCTGGGCCGTACCCATGATGACTGAACACATAACTCTGGGCCGTACCCATGATGACTGAACACATAACTCTGGGCCGTACCCATGATGACTGAACACATACCTCTGGGCCGTACCCATGATGACTGAACACATAACTCTGGGCCGTACCCACCATGACTGAACACATACCTCTGGGCCGTACCCATGATGACTGAACACATAACTCTGGGCCGTACCCATGATGACTGAACACATACCTCTGGGCCTTTACCCATGATGACTGAACACATACCTCTGGGCCGTACCCATGATGACTGAACACATAACTCTGGGCCGTACCCATGATGACTGAACACATACCTCTGGGCCTTTACCCATGATGACTGAACACATACCTCTGGGCCGTACCCATGATGACTGAACACATAACTCTGGGCCGTACCCACCATGACTGAACACAAAAAAGTAGCAATTCCATTTCCTTGCCTCAGTGCATGAGAGTGGCAGCTGTGATTTGGGGGCTTGCATCTAAACTCAGTAACATTATTTCAATGCATCTTTATGACTCTTAGGCACTAGGATTTACAGCATATATAAGGTCAGGTCACAATTCATTACTGTCATGTTGTTACCTGGGGTGAACCAGTCAGCAGCTGTTCATTCATAGTGTATTATTATACTGTGTTTCTGTCTGCTCTGTGTATTGAGTGATGGGGCCATCAGCCACGGGTTGACTTCACTGTGTTTCTGTCTGCTCTGTGTATTGAGTGATGGGGCCATCAGCCACGGGTTGACTTCACTGTGTTTCTGTCTGCTCTGTGTATTGAGTGATGGGGCCATCAGCCACGGGTTGACTTCACTGTGTTTCTGTCTGCTCTGTGTATTGAGTGATGGGGCCATCAGCCACGGTTTGACTTCACTGTGTTTCTGTCTGCTCTGTGTATTGAGTGATGGGGCCATCAGCCACGGTTTGACTTCACTGTGTTTCTGTCTGCTCTGTGTATTGAGTGATGGGGCCATCAGCCACGGGTTGACTTCACTGTGTTTCTGTCTGCTCTGTGTATTGAGTGATGGGGCCCTCAGCCACGGGTTGACTTCACTGTGTTTCTGTCTGCTCTGTGTATTGAGTGATGGGGCCATCAGCCACGGGTTGACTTCACTGTGTTTCTGTCTGCTCTGTGAATTGAGCGATGGGGCCATCAGCCACGGGTTGACTTCACTGTGTTTCTGTCTGCTCTGTGTATTGAGTGATGGGGCCCTCAGCCACGGGTTGACTTCACTGTGTTTCTGTCTGCTCTGTGTATTGAGTGATGGGGCTATCAGCCACGGGTTGACTTCACTGTGTTTCTGTCTGCTCTGTGTATTGAGTGATGGGGCCATCAGCCACGGGTTGACTTCACTGTGTTTCTGTCTGCTCTGTGTATTGAGTGATGGGGCCCTCAGCCACGGGTTGACTTCACTGTGTTTCTGTCTGCTCTGTGTATTGAGTGATGGGGCTATCAGCCACGGGTTGACTTCACTGTGTTTCTGTCTGCTCTGTGTATTGAGTGATGGGGCTATCAGCCACGGGTTGACTTCACTGTGTTTCTGTCTGCTCTGTGTATTGAGTGATGGGGCTATCAGCCACGGGTTGACTTCAAACAAAACACTGCTACCTGGCTGTACCACGACACTACCAATGGATAGCAATCAAAGTATTCCCTGTGTGTACAACACGTATCGGTTGGATCTCAACCCACCCTGTAGGGATGGTTTTGTGAAGCAACACACACACACACACACACACTGGATCCCAAATCATAGCCATGTTTCCATGGAGATAGTGTGTATATGTATTTCCTCTAATTGATCATGTAATGGACCAGTGTCTACAGAGACAAAGAATGTTACTGTAATAGGAATGATCCACCCTAAACTTGGCCTCTATGTTGCTCATAGTGGAGAGAGAGAGAGATAGCGGGGGAGAGGGAGAGAAAGAGAGAGAGAAAGAAAGAGGGAGAGAGTGCAAGAGAAGGAGAGAGATAGCGGTGGACAGGGAGAGGGAAAGAAAGAGAGATAGAGAAAGAGAGAGAGAAAGAAAGAGGGAGAGAGTGCAAGAGAAGGAGAGAGATAGCGGTGGACAGGGAGAGGGAAAGAAAGAGAGATACAGAGAGAGAGAAAGAGAGAGAGAAAGAAAGAGGGGGGAGAGAGAGAGACAAAAAGACTGGATACACCACAGCCTGGCACTGAGGGAACACTAGATAAAGGGGTTTGGAATACAACATATTTGTCATTGTCTCTCACTAAGCTACATTTTTTGACATCACAGGAAGAACACTTCAATCAAAATATCAAAGTCCCAAAGTTCAGACTCAAAAAATGTACAGTAGCACAAACGATCAAAGACAACATGTTCTTTGTAGGCCAGATTCCCACCAGCCATCAAAGACGTCAAAAGAAGGGCATCGTATTCTCACATCTGACACACGGAAGGTCAACGTTCAATATGAAAGCAGGAGAACTGGGCTGCGGCAGGCAGCGGCTCTAAAACATTGTGTGTGTGTGTGTGTGTGTGTGTGTGTGTGTGTGTGTGTCCGTGCGCCAACAGCTACAACAGACACGTTGAATCGCAACCACAACATGAAGCTGAATCAGGAACAAACAATTAATATGGTGTTTACGGTGCTTCTCTCTCATCAAGATGCTGGATAATAACAGTCTGTTACTGGAGCTAAGAGATACGTAATCAACATGGTGTGTGTGTGTGTGTGTGATAACCGATAGAACAGTGAATCAGTTATTATCGGTTGATAATGATGGTGCTACTGAAACATCACGAAGGGAAGTGAGAGGTGCCATGATGTCAATCAGGGTAATTAAGGATAACGAGAGTGGAATCTGAATCTTCATATGTACATGAACCTAGCACTCCTATACACTGCAGTATAGTACACATAACAACCCACCACATCCAGCGACTCAGCCAGCGATGGTGCTAGTCCAACACTCCCTGGGCTGCGAGAGGGGCCCAAGATGGGAAACCAGAACCCTGGTTGAGATGCAGCGATCTGGGCTAAAGGAATCTGGAAGGGTGCCTGTAGTGGCTGTGGCATAGTATGCAGCCCCATGCCTCTAGGGTCTGACGTCTGTATCCCAAATGGCACCCTATACCCCACATAGTGGGCTCTGGTCAAAAGTAGTGCACTATGTAGGGAATAGAGGTCGACCGATTAATCGGAATGGCCAATTAATTAGGGCTGATTTCAAGTTTTCATAACAATCGGTAATCGGCATTTTTGGACACCGATTATGGCCGCTTACATTGTACTCCACAAGGAGACTGCGTGGCAGGCTGACTACCTGTTATGCGAGTGCAGCAAGGAGCCAAGGTAAGGTGCTAGCTAGCATTAAACTTATCTTATAAAAAAACAATCAATCTTAACATAATCACTAGTTAACTACACATGGTTGATTATATTACTAGTTTATCTAACGTGTCCTGCGTTGCATATAATCGATGCGGTGCCTGTTAATTTATCATTGAATCACAGCCTACTTCGCCAAACGGGTGATTTAACAAGCGCATTCGCGAAAAAAGCACTGTCGTTGCACCAATGTACCTAACCATAAACATCAACGCCTTTCTTAAAATCAATACACAAGTATATATTTTTAAACCTGCATATTTAGCTAATATTGCCTGCTAACATGAATTTCTTTTAACTAGGGAAATTGTGTCACTTCTCTTGTGTTCTGTGCAACAGAGTCAGGGTATATGCAGCAGTTTGGGCCGCCTGGCTCATTGCGAACTGTGTGAAGACCATTTCTTCCTAACAAAGACAGCCAACTTCGCCAAACGGGGGATGATTTAACAAAAGCGCATTTGCGAAAAAAGCACAATCGTTGCACGAATGTACCTAACCATAAACATCAATGTCTTTCTTAAAATCAACACACAGAAGTATATTTTTTAAACCTGCTTATTTAGTTAAAAGAAATTCCTGTTAGTAGGCAATATTATCTAGGGAAATTGTGTCACTTCTCTTGCGTTCATTGCACGCAGAGTCGGTATATGCAACAGTTTGGGCCGCCTGGCTCGTTGCGAACTAATTTGCCAGAATGTTACGTAATTATGACATAACATTGAAAGTTGTGCAATGTAACAGGAATATTTAGACTTATGGATGCCACCCGTTAGATAAAATACGGAACGGTTCCGTATTTCACTGAAAGAATAAATGTTTTGTTTTTGAAATGATAGTTTCCGGATTCGACCATATTAATGACCAAAGGCTCGTATTTCTGTGTGTTAATATGTTATAATTAAGTCGATGATTTGATAGAGCAGTCTGACTGAGCGGTGGTAGGCAGCAGCAGGCTCGTAAGCGTTCATTCAAACAGCACTTTCCCACATTTGCCAGCAGCTCTTCGCTGTGCTTCAAGCATTGCGCTGTTTATGACTTCAAGCCTATCAACTCCCGAGATTAGGCTGGCAATACTAAAGTACCTATTAGAACATCCAATAGTCAAAGGTATATGAAATACAAATCGTATAGAGAGAAATAGTCCTATAATAAATACAACCTAAAACTTCTTACCTGGGAATATTGAAGACTCATGTTAAAAGGAACCACCAGCTTTCATATGTTCTCATGTTCTGAGCAAGAAACTTAAACGTTAGCTTTCTTACATGGCACATATTGCACTTTTACTTTCTTCTCCAACACTTTGTTTTTGTATTATTTAAACCAAATTGAATATGTTTCATTATTTATTTGAGACTAAATTGATTTTATTGATGTATTATATTAAGTTAAAATAAAAGTGTTCATTGTTCATTCAGTATTGTTGTAATTGTCATGATTACAAATATATATATATAAAATCTGGCAATTAATCGGTATCGTTTTTTTTTGGGCCTCCAATAATCGGTATCGGCATTGAAAAATCATAATCGGTCAACCTCTAGTAGGGAATGTGGTTGCATTTGGAACTTCAGTCTCAGTCAGCAGTTCCTTTACAAGGCAAATGTTCCTACTCGACTGAACCATGGGCCCTTGCACAGTGTCCCTGGTCTGCCATAGAGAGGAGCAGAGCGGAGACCTGGTCTAGACTAAAGGGAGAAGGCTGGCTTTAGGTTTACACAGGCAGATGGACTGTGCACTTACAGGACTGTGATACGGACAGAGGTTGGTTTAGAAGCAAAACAAAATCATGTGTGATGTTGAATGAATTGCATAGCAGACATTCTAATCTAGGGCATAGCCTTCCAGATGTTCAGTTTTCATGGCAAATCCAGCATGTCTCCTGAATCTGGAGTGATGATCAGCTAGTCATCTAGGTTACATACGCTCTATTTCTAGGCACAGTTAGGAAATAAAATTCCTCTTAGCACAAACCAACAACCCTCCTCTCTATCACACACATACACGCACACACACACACATTGGAGGAAGCATCTGGGGCAGGAAATTGACGCTAAAGTCTCAATTACAAAGAGGATTTTGTGTTTTTTTTTTGTGGTAAACCGACAACCAACAGGCACCCAAATCACATGGTAGGAGAAAAATGACTGTCTATAATAAGGATGTCAATTTAATGCTCGGAGACATAATCCCGATTCCCCAAATCCTGCTTGTCAAATGAAGCATTTCACTGTCGAGGACATAACTAACCCACAAGGTATTCTGGGAATGGAAAGAATTTCAGAACCCCTGGTTGCATGGAACGTTTTACTGAAGAATGTGTTTGTTTTCTATGATTGTGTTCTGTATCTGTTGTTCTTCCGTAGTGTATTGATGTGTGTATGTTTTGTAATTACAGGGCTTTTCCCCAAAAGAGGCCTTGGTCTCAGCATGACTCCCTGTCAAAATAAAGGTTCAATAAATAAAACAATAAACAATGGAGTCAAGGAGAACTTTAGAATGTCTTATCTAAGTACTATCCTTTTTTGTTACCCTACCCCTAATCCTCCTCGACCCTACCCCTAATCCTCCTCGACCCTACCCCTAATCCTCCTCGACCCTACCCCTAATCCTCCTCGACCCTACCCCTAATCCTCCTCGACCCTAAACCTAATCCTCCTCGACCCTACCCCTAATCCTCCTCGACCCTACCCCTAATCCTCCTCGACCCTACCCCTAATCCTCCGCGACCCTAAACCTAATCCTACTCTACTCTACCCTACTCCTAATCCTACCCCACTCTAAACCTACCCTAACCTACTCTAACCCTCCCTACCCCTACTCCTACTCCACCCTACTCCTAATCCTACCCTACTCTAAACCTACCCCTAATCTACTATTCTCTAATCCTCCTCTACCCCTAATTATACCCCATCCCTAATCCTCCTCCACCCTACTCTAACCCTACCCTAATTCACCACTACCCCACTCCCTACCCCAATCCTACCTTACTCTAACCCTACTATACCCTACTCTACCCTAATCCTACATTACCCCTAATCCTACCCAACTATACACCACCCTACCCCTAATCCTACCCTACTAAACCCTACCCTACTATAACCTACCCTACCCTACTATACCCTACCCCTAATCCTACCCTAAACCTACTATACCCTACCCCACCCTACTCTAACCTATCCCTAATCCCACCCTATCCTAACCCAAATCTACCCTACTCTACTCTTCTCTACTCTAACCCTATCCTACCCCTAATCCTACCCTACTCTACCCTTCTCTACTCTAACCCTATCCTACCCCTAATCCTACCCTACTCTACCCTTCTCTACTCTAACCCTATCCTACCCCTAATCCCACCCTACCCTAACCCTATTCTACCCTACTCGACCCTTCTCTACTCTAACCCCATCCTACCCCTTATCCCACCCTACCCTAACCCTATTTCACCCTACCCTTCTCTACTCTAACCCTATCCTACCCCTAATCCCACCCTACCCTAACCCTATTCTACCCTACTCGACCCTTCTCTACTCTAACCCCATCCTACCCCTTATCCCACCCTACCCTAACCCTATTTCACCCTACCCTTCTCTACTCTAACCCTATCCTACCCCTAATCCCACCCTACCCTAACCCTATTCTACCCTACTCTACCCTTCTCTACTCTAACCCTATCCTACCCCTAATCCTACCCTACTCTACCCTTCTGTACTCTAACCCTATTCTACCCTACTCTACCCTTCTCTACTCTAACCCTATCCCACCCTACCCTACTCTAAGGCTGATTTCCAGATTTAGCTACACAGCAACACAGAAACATCTAGCAACCCTCTAATCATGCAACACCTGGAGGTAATTTCAAAACGGTTTTAAATCTTGAAATAAACACAATCTATGAATGACCTTCACATGACCTTAGGTTCATGGAAAGGCCAAACTCTCATCCTCTGCTATTCTCTGAAAAACAGACACGTGAAGACAGACAGACAGTATTGAGACACATTGATGCCAAGAGCTGCATTCAGACAATCAGATGATTGTATTGTATGAGTATATGAGTGAAAGCATTCAGAAGTAAATTCACTTTCACATTGTCAAACCAATGCACTTGTGTCCTGTTTTGCTAACCACATACCTTGTGACTGACTTAACTACGGACAAGTTAGTGGGACTAACAGAGAGAACGAGGTCAATTTGAAAAGGGGAGTGTGCTTGTGTTTGGGTAGTCTCCATTCCACAATCCAAGGAAACAGACGTTTTCGATATGTGTGTGTGTGTGTGTGTGTGTGTGCGCGTGTGTGTTGGTGTGTGTGTGTCCATGATGTAATGTAACACTACAGGAGGCAGTGGTCTTTCTCACAGGGCAGTCCGCATGACATCCCTCCCACCTCACCCCAAAGGCACCCCCACATGAGGATCTCCATAGCAACCCCAAAAACAAACACTGTATGCATGATGTGGCCACCACACCCCAGGACCAGAGAGAGAGAGAGAGAGAGAGAGAGAGAGAGAGAGAGAGAGAGAGAGAGAGAACGAGCGAGAGAGAGAGAGAACGAGCGAGAGAGACGGGGATAGATGGAGACATCACAAGGGATTCCTCTAAGCAACATCTGGTATAATTTAGCTACGCTACAGATCAAATCCATTCATAAAGCTGAAGAGATGTTTGGAAAGATAACACTCGTCAATAAACTATAGACCATATGCAAACACTCACTGTCTGCTCTAAAGGGCCAAACAGACTGATACTGAACTGTTATAACCTTTGTAATGTGTGTATGAACTAAACGCTGTGTCCAAGTTGGAAGAGCTAAAGAAGAAGCTAATGACCCTTGTTTTTCCATCAGAGGCTAGAAGAAAAACACCATGAGAGAAACCGCCTTCTACTCACGTTTAAATGCTTCAAAAAGTCTCAAATGAGAAAGCTCTAGACAAAAATACGTTTGTTTATCCAAGTAAAAGGATTTTAAAAAACTCCTCCTTCTCTGACCCACTTTCATGACCCTGATCAGGTCCCATTGGAGTTGTGTCGTCACGAGAAAGGACCCAATCTAAAGAAGAGGTGGACTCTGGGAATAAGGTCCTACCTACCGCTGCTTCTCCTCTTTTCCCGCTATCCCATAAGCCTTTAGAGCCGTTAGAGTTTAGACCAGCAACCTGGGCGAAGTCCTGACACAGCGGATATACAAAACCCAAGACTCTTCATTGTGTTTTGAATCCCCCTCTCCACTTTGAAGACTGAGTGGGGACACCGCCGATAAACCTGTGGTGGAATCAATGTCAGAGAAAAGAACTGAGCTGGTTATAGTGGGTGTAGGACGGTCATGTGTGGGGAACAACATGACTCCCACGTTCAACAACAAGGACACTGGCGTTTACTGGAGGTCTATCTTTTGTGTTGTTTGGTGGTTCTGGGAAAGAACATCAAACCCAAACTTACAAAAGACATTCCAAAGTATATTTGTGGGGGCACATAAAACCATCCACAGTGGCGCCAAAGTCTTTGGAAACAGGCCAATATGAATGCCCTTTCCTTACATAACATCCACCATGCCTGCTTGGCCTGACACTAGTGGAAAATAGAAAATGCAAATACATACAGAACACTTTCCATGTGAACTTCCTCACATAGCATCCAATATGAAAGTCCTTCCATACCTGACGTTCATCTACCATGTTTGCCTGCCACTAGTGAAAAGAAATGACAAAGTAAGCTTTGTCACTGATGTGAGGTCAAAGGTTAGGTGTCAAGTCAACCTCTCTTTGATGTAGAGGGCATCGCAGAATGACAGAACCAGCACAGGAAACTGACCAGGGAAACCAACTCATCTCTCAAATACAGTCAACTGACCTCTCTCTCTCTCCATCTCTCTGACTGCTCTCTGACACATTGCCAGAAGAGAGAAGAGAAAGGGCCCCTGGGGGGCCGGGGGGAGAGTGAGACACTTATCAATACAAAGCATCCATCACCACGGAAACACCCGGAAACGGACATTGAATGGACACGGTCGCCCACAAGGTCAGGCATCCAGCTGAACAGCCCGCTGAGAGACTTCGATGGCGATGCCCCGTCAACAGCCATTGACTGTTACTTGGCAGTGTGTGTATGTATGTGTATGTATGTGTATGTAGTGAATAATTCAAAGGAAATGGTTGTTAGTGATGAATCCTGGCATTGAGGAGACAGCATTAAGGGTCAGTTTGGGTGCCAGGACTCTGACAGTTTGTAGTGAAAGCCTGGTCTGTATGAGCCCCAGGGAGAGTGATGCTGTGAAGTGGACACTAGACAGCCCCTACTGCACTATACACTACTGATGACTGGGACAATGTTGGTGTAATACAGCCGGTCCATCATGAGAGTCGGTCCGGTTCCAGTTTGGAGCTTTTAAACTCCTAAAGGCCAAATCAAACCAAACGTGAACGAGCGTGTACACACTGGAATTAGAAAGCATGGTAGTGAATGACAGACAGTGTCAACGCTGTCAAAAGCATTACGTGCATCAAATTAGAAAACAAGTCTATTTTTCTCGCGTCAATGTGAAGCGATGCTCGTTGGCGTTTCGTTTGATTTGGCCTTAATAGTCCGGGTCAAGAGTCCGGTCTCTGTAAGAGCTTTATTGGTTAGTCAACTCACACTGGAGCGACGCTGCTGGTTGATAAGTCCTGAGGTGCGATAGATTGGATGATCGCCGTCTGTCTGTCTGTCTGTCTGTCTGTCTGTCTGTCTGTCGACAGGTCCAGTGGACAGTTCTAGAGGAGGGGTAAATGAACATTGTTGAGCAACAGCCTGAATGAGAGGAGAAATAAAGGAGAAGAAAGTGATTGAGGAGGAATGGAGGAGAAAAGACACAGCTTCCTGTCAGGATGTGAGGCCCCGCTGGGGGCCGTTCTGAGCCAGGAGTCACTTTTATACTGAGACGCAGTGTGTGTGTGTGTCCATCCTCAACAAAGTTAACAATTGTTCCCAGTATTATTCTAAACATGCCTAATGTTTGTTCTCACAATAAACACTTAATCTGGGAAAATAACCCATAATCATAAGGGTGTATTACAACACAGACAAGACTAAATATCGCTGCAGTTTTCGTTAGTAAA
>NC_042994.1:4636127-4706127 GCF_901001165.1 Salmo trutta | reverse complement strand
ATCAAAATCCAGAAAAGAGACGTTAAATTCTACAACCACCTAAAAGGAAGCGATTCCCAAACCTTCCATAACAAAGCCATCACATACAGAGAGACGAACCTGGAGAAGAGTCCCCTAAGCAAGCTGGTCCTGGGGCTCTGTTCACAAACACAAACAGACCCCACAGAGCTCAAGGACAGCAACACAATTAGACCCAACCAAATCATGAGAAAACAAAAAGATAATTAATTGACACATTGGAAAAAAACGTGGAAAAAAACAGAGCAAACTAGAATGTTATTTGGCCCTAAACAGAGAGTACACAGTGCTAGAATACCTGACCACTGTGACTGACCCAAACTTAAGGAAAGCTTTGACTATGTACAGACTCAGTGAGCATAGCCTTGCTATTGAGAAAGGCTGCTGAAGGCAGACCTGGCTCTCAAGAGAAGACAGGCTATGTGCACACTGCCAACAAAATGAGGTGGAAACTGAGCTGCACTTCCTAACCTCCTGCCAAATGTATGACCATATTAGAGACACATATTTCCCTCAGATTACACAGACCCACAAAGATTTCGAAACAAATCAAATTTTGATAAACTCCCATATCTACTGGGTGAAATACCACAGTGTGCCATCACAGAAGCAAGATTTGCGACCTGTTTCCACAAGAAAAGGGCAACCAGTGAAGAACAAACACCATTGTAAATACTAGGGATGCATGATATATCGGTGAACATATCGGAATCGGACGATATTAGCTAAAAATGCCAACATCGGTATTGGCCTGATGTCTAGTTAAACGCCGATGTTAAAAACCGACGACAAAGCTACCGTTCATACCTATATAACGTAGGTACATGACGTAATGATGCCATGTAAAATTTTGCGCTACTCATCATTCTAGAGAGCAGCAGTTCCTCCCTCCCAAGGCCTATCATTCTAGAGAGCAGCAGTTCCTCCCTCCCAAGGCCTGTCATTCTAGAGATGGGAAGTTCCTCCCTCCCAAGGCCTATCATTCTAGAGAGCAGCAGTTCCTCCCTCCCAAGGCCTATCATTCTAGAGAGCAGCAGTTCCTCCCTCCCAAGGCCTATCATTCTAGAGAGCAGCAGTTCCTCCCTCCCAAGGCCTATCATTCTAGAGAGCAGCAGTTCCTCCCTCCCGAGGCCTATCATTCTAGAGATCAGCAGTTCCTCCCTCCCAAGGCCTATCATTCTAGAGAGGAGCAGTTCCTCCCTCCCAAGGCCTATCATTCTAGAGAGCAGCAGTTCCTCCCTCCCAAGGCCTATCATTCTAGAGATCAGCAGTTCCTCCCTCCCAAGGCCTATCATTCTAGAGAGCAGCAGTTCCTCCCTCCCAAGGCCTATCATTCTAGAGAGCAGCAGTTCCTCCCTCCCAAGGCCTATCATTCTAGAGATCAGCAGTTCCTCCCTCCCAAGGCCTATCATTCTAGAGAGCAGCAGTTCCTCCCTCCCAAGGCCTATCATTCTAGAGAGCAGCAGTTCCTCCCTCCCGAGGCCTATCATTCTAGAGAGCAGCAGTTCCTCCCTCCCGAGGCCTATCATTCTAGAGAGAAGCAGTTCCTCCCTCCCGAGGCCTATCATTCTAGAGAGCAGCAGTTCCTCCCTCCCGAGGCCTATCATTCTAGAGAGCAGCAGTTCCTCCCTCCCAAGGCCTATCATTCTAGAGAGCAACAGTTCCTCCCTCCCAAGGCCTATCATTCTAGAGAGCAGCAGTTCCTCCCTCCCAAGGCCTATCATTCTAGAGAGCAGCAGTTCCTCCCTCCCAAGGCCTATCATTCTAGAGAGCAGCAGTTCCTCCCTCCCAAGGCCTATCATTCTAGAGAGCAGCAGTTCCTCCCTCCCAAGGCCTATCATTCTAGAGATCAGCAGTTCCTCCCTCCCAAGGCCTATCATTCTAGAGAGCAGCAGTTCCTTCCTCCCAAGGCCTATCATTCTGGAGAGCAGCAGTTCCTCCCTCCCAAGGCCTATCATTCTAGAGAGCAGCAGTTCCTCCCTCCCGAGGCCTATCATTCTAGAGAGCAGCAGTTCCTCCCTCCCGAGGCCTATCATTCTAGAGAGCAGCAGTTCCTCCCTCCCGAGGCCTATCATTCTAGAGATCAGCAGTTCCTCCCTCCCAAGGCCTATCATTCTAGAGAGTACCAGCCACTAAGTACTACTGTATCAGGTCTCCGTGGTGATTCAAGACGTTTCATTCATGTCCGAGCCACGACCCACGCTCCTCTCTGGTTTACAGATCACTACGCCCACCAACTCCACAGGAGGGATTATTGAGACAGAGAGCTGGAGGAGGAATGGGATATTTCCACATTTTGGGGACCTGAACGTGGATTTATGGCCCATGTGTGTGTGTGTGTGGTAGACCATGACGATGTATTAGATACAACACATTTCCAGGTGAAAATCAGATACTGAAGTTGAGGTCTCTTTATGGCTGGTCAGATAATATTTTTGCAGAGAAAGGGGATCAGCTTTGGTTGGTGAAAAAGCAGAAGAAGATTTCTCCCTTCAAGAAGATACTGTTACATCTAGCGCAGTGAAACACATGCATTCAACCATCTGGACAGTGGAACTACTGAGGACTGAAAGTTGATCTTCTGGTCCATATGCCATGTCACTTACACACCATTCCCCCCCCCCCCTCACCCATGTCTCTTTCCACACCTCCCTCTCCCCCCCTCTTCATCTCCCTCTCTAGCCTCCAATCCTCTGTGTCAATCCACCCATCTCTAATCCACTTCCCCGCTCCCTCACTGAGCCCACAGCGTTCATTTGTCTGCCCCTTTGTATTGTTTTCAGGACAGGGGTGTCTTCATCCCTCCCCTCCTCCACCTTCTCCTCTCTCAGTGAAGGACAGACAGTGCAACATTCGAACATGGTCCCGCCCTTGCACGTGGAAAAATAAACAAGTGTCCACATCTTTGTGGTGTGTGTGTGTGAGTGTGTGTCGATGTGTTCGCCCTCTGGAATGTTAATGACTTCCATAACCATCTGTCTCGGCTTTTACCTGCCAAAACTTGGAAAAAGCTCGGAAGCAGGACTTCCGATGACGCCGCCGCCAACTCATTCTAGGCGATAATGAAGCTTGAATGGAAAGTTTCAAAAGCATCAAAAGACAGTCAAAGGGCCTGAATGAAAGGCGCTCTTCAAGCTCAGCAGCAGCACCTAGCCTAGCGGATGATTCCCTTGTCTTCCAAGAGCTGGGGCTAGCTGAGGAGTTAAGTGGGACAGACAGACAACAGGCTTGTTGTTTCACTGACAAACAGTGAACAGATAGTCTTTTCATACAGGTTTGATGAATAACTGGTATCAGAAGTGCTTAGTAAGGAGATTCATTGTTCTAAGTCAACACACACAATCACCGTGCTGCAAGGGCAACACAGTGGCCCACTAAATGACTTAACATCAGTAATGACCAGAAGAAGGAGTAAGAGAAGATGAGCGGGCCCCTTAAGATCTGTCTCTCTAATGCCGGGTGGTCTTTAGAGGGCTATGGGTTAGTACTCCAGTCTTTAGAGGGCTATGGGTTAGTACTCCAGTCTTTAGAGGGCTATGGGTTAGTGCTCCAGTCTTTAGAGGGCTATGGGTTAGTACTCCAGTCTTTAGAGGGCTATGGGTTAGTGCTCTAGTCTTTAGAGGGCTATGGGTTAGTACTCCAGTCTTTAGAGAGCTATGGGTTAGTGCTCCAGTCTTTAGAGGGCTATGGGTTAGTGCTCCAGTCTTTAGAGAGCTAGGGGTTAGTACTCCAGTCTTTAGAGGGCTATGGGTTAGTACTCCAGTCTTTAGAGGGCTATGGGTTAGTGCTCCAGTCTTTAGAGGGCTATGGGTTAGTACTCCAGTCTTTAGAGGGCTATGGGTTAGTGCTCCAGTCTTTAGAGGGCTATGGGTTAGTACTCCAGTCTTTAGAGGGCTATGGGTTAGTACTCCAGTCTTTAGAGAGCTATGGGTTAGTGCTCTAGTCTTTAGAGGGCTATGGGTTAGTACTCCAGTCTTTAGAGGGCTATGGGTTAGTACTCTAGTCTTTAGAGAGCTATGGGTTAGTGCTCTAGTCTTTAGAGAGCTATGGGTTAGTACTCCAGTCTTTAGAGAGCTATGGGTTAGTACTCCAGTCTTTAGAGGGCTATGGGTTAGTACTCCAGTCTTTAGAGAGCTATGGGTTAGTGCTCTAGTCTTTAGAGGGCTATGGGTTAGTACTCCAGTCTTTAGAGGGCTATGGGTTAGTACTCTAGTCTTTAGAGAGCTATGGGTTAGTGCTCTAGTCTTTAGAGAGCTATGGGTTAGTACTCCAGTCTTTAGAGAGCTATGGGTTAGTACTCCAGTCTTTAGAGGGCTATGGGTTAGTACTCCAGTCTTTAGAGGGGTTAGTGCTCCAGTCTTTAGAGGGGTTAGTGCTCTAGTCTTTAGAGGGCTATGGGTTAGTACTCCAGTCTTTAGAGGGCTATGGGTTAGTGCTCCAGTCTTTAGAGGGCTATGGGTTAGTGCTCCAGTCTTTAGAGGGCTATGGGTTAGTACTCCAGTCTTTAGAGAGCTATGGGTTAGTGCTCTAGTCTTTAGAGGGCTATGGGTTAGTACTCCAGTCTTTAGAGGGCTATGGGTTAGTACTCTAGTCTTTAGAGGGCTAGGGGTTAGTGTTCCAGTCTTTAGAGGGCTATGGGTTAGTGCTCTAGTCTTTAGAGGGCTATGGGTTAGTACTCCAGTCTTTAGAGGGCTATGGGTTAGTACTCCAGTCTTTAGAGGGCTATGGGTTAGTACTCCAGTCTTTAGAGGGCTATGGGTTAGTACTCCAGTCTTTAGAGGGGTTAGTGCTCAAGTCTTTAGAGGGGTTAGTGCTCCAGTCTTTAGAGGGCTATGGGTTAGTGCTCCAGTCTTTAGAGGACTAGGGGTTAGTGCTCTAGTCTTGAGGGCTAGGGGTTAGTGCTCTAGTCTTGAGGGCTAGGGGTTAGTGCTCCAGTCTAGGGAGATGATAAGCTGTGGAGATTAGGCACTATAAGGGCTTGAGAGCTTTGCTGACAGGCCAGACAGCAGGTCGAAGGTCAAATCCCTTAGGGATGACTCATAACTAAGTGAGACACACAGGTACATCATGATATAGGCATGACCTGAGAGAAGATAGTCTTTTTTTAAGGGCTCTGTTGAAGGTTGATGGGGAGCAGTGAATCGCTTAAGTGACTGCTGTCACACACACCACTTGAATACACTCATTAGCGCCAGACAAGACAGGGACATAGAGATGTAATAACCAATAGACCTTACTGTGGTAACCCCATATAACTGGATGAACTTCAAGAGCTCTGGTGAATAAGATTTCCCATGTATTTGTTTACACACGGCCCAAACGTGAAATTGAACAGAAAAGGTAAATCCAAAGACAAACATCTGGATGTCCTCAACGAAAACCCAGAACCCTCTGATCTGAGACCTGTTGACCCACTGAAACATTCCATCGTGCTCTTTAATAGAGGAAGCACTGACTCATAACAACGTCAACAGTATATAGCCTACTCTTTAGAGATGCCTGCAGTGCAGAGAGGAGAGAGAGGAACCATCAGGTTCTCCTGATAAATGTTTAGATTTATAACCCTCTCAGATGCTACAGAAGAGAGGGGACAACAAAAGAGGAGAGGGAACACCCATCAGGTTCGCTGAATAAATGTTTAGGTTTCCCAGCTCCTCTGTGGTGTTTGTTCCCGTTCGCAGCCTTCGGACTGTTCGGAGCGCTCCAACTCAAGCTGCAGAGGAAATGACAATACGGAGGAAAAACAACCACGGGCCAACGATACATACCAAGCCCCTCTCTCTCTCTTCCTCTCTCCCTCCCTCCCTCCCTCCAAGCATCGCTCTCGCTCTTCCCTTCCCTCCCTCCAAGCCCCTCTCTCTCTTCTTCTCCCTCCCTACAAGCCCCCCTCCTCTCTCTCTTCCCCTCCCTCCCTCCAAGCCCCGCTGCCTCTATCCTCTTTTCCTTTCAGTCCCTCACTAGCACTATGGGACTCGTCTCCAGCTTTTGACAATGGAAACTGATACATCAGGAATGGACGTGCACCCACCCAGACCCACCCACCCACCCACCCATCCACCCACCCAGACCCATCCACCCAGACCCAACCACCCACCCAGACCCATCCATCCACCCACCCACCCAGACCCATCCACCCACACACTGCCTCTCCAAAACCCCATCTGCTGTCACGCTCCTGGAACCAGGAGGCAGGTTTCTTGGGGAGCTGTGGCCCAGAACAAGAGCCAGACCTTAGGGTGTGAACCTACACAACTCCCCCTGAAGTCCCCAGCAGAAGATGGATGGATGGATGGGCTAAATCCAACAACCCAACTGAGACTCTGGATGTGGTTTGGCTTGCTGCCACCCAGCGACTACTTCTAGTCGGGAGTTTATTTTTTAGTTCAACATGTGGACGAGAACAGACGGTTGCTCGGTCGCTAACTTATCGTTGCGTGCATGTGCGTGTGTGTGCACGTGCAAGTCCCTGTGTGTGTGTGTGTCTCTGTCTGTGTGTGTGTGTTATGGAAAGGCTTAAAGTGTTTATAATCCACAACATCCTTAATCCAAATCTCTCCTCCCTTTCTATGGCTGTTGGGCAGGAGAGTCATAAGGCATCAGTGGGATAAGGCTTCATCCAATAGTTTAACATCAACCCAATAGTGATGGGGGAAAATCTATAGTTACACTACTGTTCAAAAGTTTGGGGTCACTTAGAAATGTCCTTGTTTTTGAAAGAAAAGCAAATTTTTCGTCCATTAAAATAACATCAAATTGATCAGAAATACAGGGTAGACATTGTTAATGTTGTAAATGACTATTGTAGCTGGAAACTGATTATTTTTTATGGAATATCTACATAGGCCCATTATCAACAACCATCACTCCTGTGTTCCAATGGCACGTTGTGTTAGCTAATCCAAGTTTATCATTTTAAAAGGCTAATTGATCATTAGAAAACTCTTTTGCAATTATGTTAGCACAGCTGAAAACTGTTGTTCTGATTAAAGAAGCAATAAAACTGGCCTTCTTTAGACTAGTTGAGTATCAGTATTTGTGGGTTCGATTACAGGCTCAAAATGGCCAGAAACAAAATACTTTTTTATGAAACTCGTCAGTCTATTCAACAGTGAAGAGGCAACTCCGGGATGCTGGCCTTCTAGGCAGAGTTGCAAAGAAAAAGCCATATCTCAGACTGGCCAATAAAAAGAAAAGATGAAGATGGGCAAAAGAACAGACACTGGACAGAGGAACTCTGCCTAGAAGGCCAGCATCCCGGAGTCACCTCCTCACTGTTGACGTTGAGACTGGTGTGTTTTGTGGGTACTATTTAATGAAACTGCCAGTTGAGGACTTGTGAGGCGTCTGTTTCTCAAACTAGACACTCTAATGTACTTGTCCTCTTGCTCAGTTGTGCACCGGGGCCTCCCACTCCTCTTTCTGTTCTGGTTAGAGCCGGTTTGTGCTGTTCTGTGAAGGGAGTAGTACACAGCGTTGTACGAGATCTTCAGTGTCTTGGCAATTTCTCTCATGCAATAGCCTTCATTTCTCAGAACAAGAATAGACTGACGAGTTTCCGAAGAAAGTTCTTTGTTTCTGGCCATTTTGAGCCTGTAATCGAACCCACAAATGCTGATGCTCCAGATACTCAACTAGTCTAAAGAAGGCCAGCTGAAAACTGCTACATAACTGCAAAAGGGTTTCTAATGATCAATTAGCCTTTAAAAATTATAAACTTGAATTAGCTAACACAAAGTGCCATTGGAACACAGGAGTGATGGTTGCTGATAATGGGCCTCTGTACACCTATGTAGATATTCCATAAAAAAAATCTGCTGTTTCCAGCTACAATAGTCATTTACAACATTAATGTCTACACTGTATTTCTGATCAATTTGATGTTATTTTAACGGACCAAAAAAATGTGCTTTCCTTTCAAAAACAAGGACATTTCTAAGTGACCCCAAACTTTTAAACGGTAGTGTGCATGTCGGGATATTATTTCTGATAGTATATCGTATCATATCGTTTCGACAATGTCGCAATATTATTTGTGCGTTTTCTCATGCAGCAGACATATAGTGAGCAATATGCTTGGAACATCAAATCGCAATAAAATCACAGTATCGAATCGCAATACATATAGAATCGTGAGATTCGCAATAAATATCGTATCGGTGCCTAAGTATCGTGGTAATATTGTATCGTGAAGTCCCTGGCAATTCCCAGCCCTACAATCCAATATGCCTCTCTTCCTATCTTCAATGTCTCCTTCTTCATCTGCACAATAGATTTCTGGGTGACATCAGTGTTTAATATCACTCTGGATCCCTCTCTCTTCCCATCCTTCCATCTCTACATCTTTGACTCAATTTAATATATCGTCTATATCAGTCTATATCCCTCTGTCAGGACTTTGTTTTATATCACCTCAGGTCCCCCTCCATCTTTTTCCATCTCTCCGTCCTGTATCCATTCAATCTCTCTCTCACATCCTATCTCTCACGCCACTTGCATTCTTTCTTCCACATACCTCATCTTCATTTCCTCAAAGATCTGATATGAAAACAGGAGCACTCCAAACACTCCAAACAAAGATCTGGTAAAACAGAACCATCTCAAGCCCAGGGAGACAATCTCTCCAGCAGTCTCAGCAGATGTGCAGACCCAGCATAAGTTATGGGTTGAGGGTTTGAGTTGAGTTGGCGACAGCAACAGAAGATTCCCTAGTAGTTGATATCAAATTCTTGATCCCTGTTCGAATTCCCTACCCATTCCTAGATCCATACGACTGAACTCTCTATCATTTTAACCTCATTCAAATAGTAATGTTCCAGCATTGAGATCTGGGTGGTTCCGCCCTGATGCGATTCCCTTGATATTAGGCGTGGGACCCTTGATATGGTTTCTCACTCAGCC
Organism: Salmo trutta; assembly: GCF_901001165.1. Lineage (NCBI taxonomy): Eukaryota > Metazoa > Chordata > Actinopteri > Salmoniformes > Salmonidae > Salmo > Salmo trutta. The sequence continues at coordinate 4,697,211 of NC_042994.1, read as the reverse complement.
CAACACACATAACCACTTATAAAGGGAAGAAACCCAGTATGACTTCACACATCATACATGAGTTCCAGGTTTTAGTTAAGTCTCGAAGAGAAAGAGAGAGAGAAAGAGTGAAAGAGAGAGCGAGAACGAGGGGAGCAGCAGAGAGGTAGCAAGAGGGGGAGAAAGAGAGAGAGAAGACAAGCGATACAGAGAGAGAAAGGTAGTGAGAGGCAGAAAGAGGCAAAGAGAGAAAAAGAGAGAAAGAAAGAGGCAGAGAGATACAGAATGAGAGAAAGAGAGGAGGAAATTAGCAGGACATGTAATTCCCAGCATATGTTCACCAGCTCTGAGAGGTAGAGTCAATATAAACCATAACATCACTCCAAGCCCTGGTGAGGTCATCATTTTCTGACTCCAAAAAAATGAAGGGTCTGGGTTCTGGATTCCCAGAGGTCCCCAGTGTGTGTGTGTGTGTGTGTGTACAGATGTGGAAATGGAATATCCATTGTTATCCAGGAACTCACAAGGCCAGGACCAGAGTAAAGTAATATCCTTCTTCCTGTATCCTCTCCCATCACTGCCCACCCACTCCACAACCTCTCTCACTCACACACACACACACACACACACCACACACACACACACACACACACACACACACACACACACACACACACACACACACACACACCACCTCCCGTGTTCTTCCAGGCTTGTTGATGTACTGTAACTAAAGTGGGTAGGTGCTCATCAACAACGAGGCCATCTAGTCTCCTTCCCCCACCCACTGTGTCTCCGTCACAGCAGAACAGCACATCCATCCAGACGTGGCCAAGTCTACAGGCTGGAGCCCTAAACAGAACATTTCAGACATCGCTCATACCCATCACTTATCCCAAGCGTTTTGCTAATAACCTTCATTAGGATAAGTAGCCTACACTAGAATGTGAAGTTTGAAATGTAATATGTTTGATAATATAGGTGATTGTTAATGGGACAATTGATGGTTACAAACTAGTGTTAGTAGTTTAAAGAATAACACAACAAAAAACTGTGGTGCACATTCATGTTATGAACTTTACTGTTATCGCATCAATTCAGGCAATTTACCGCAATATGGATTGTTGTCCATATGGCCCAACTCTAATACAAACTCAGCTCAGACATGATTCGTCTGATAAAGTGTTGAAAAGTGGCCACTGTTGAGAAGCTTGTCGTAGAATTTATAGTTTTTGCTCAAAGTCTTGTTTGGCTAGATTACGTGGTGTTATTTGGACTCAGAAAAATGCGGATTGGCCGCCTGCTCTGTCTCTAGGCCAATCGTAAATCAGTCATACGTATCCTGTTTCCATGGCGTTCGCTGCCACAGTGACGGCATCTCTAATGCAATGCAATCCTTTCAAACAAATTTACTCTGAGATTTTCTAAAATATTTGTTTAAGCTGGTCCCTTGAAAAGCAATAAAAAAGGACCTTGCAGCAGGTTGTTTGGGCTTCATTTTTGCTATTCTTGGCAGTGTTCTCATGGTTTTGGGGCATCAGTTATGAATATTGTGCTTGAAGAGAATAGTTACATTATCGCCTCAAGCTGAGAGATTTGCAATTGCCGTCAATCTAGATGTCCTCTCCCTGATTTTACAGTTGTATCTAACTCAAATTCCCCACAAAGTGTGCCCATGAGTCAATGATGTGATACTGTTATAAGATACTCGTGTCTCTCTCAGGATGGCCAACTACCATAAGTCATAGGATACATAAAATCAAATCAAATTGTATTAGTCACATGCGCCGCATACAACAGACCTTACAGTGAAATGCTTACTTATGAGCCCCTAACCAACAATGCAAAAAAATACAGATAAGAATAAGAGATTAAAGTAACAAGTAATTAAAGAGCAGCAGTAAAATAACAATAGCGGGACTATATACAGGAGGTGCGGGGGCACCGGTTAGTTGAGGTAGTATGTACATGTAGGTAGAGTTATTAAAGTTACTATGCATAGATGATAACAGAGAGTAGCAGTGGTGTAAAGAGGGGGTGGGGGGGGGGCACTACAAATAGTCTGGGTAACCATTTGACTAGATGTTCAGGAGTCTTATGGCTTGCGTGTAGAAACTGTTTAGAAGCCTCTTGAAACCTAGACTTGGCGCTCCGGTACTACTTGCCGTGCGGTAGCAGAGAGAACAGTTTATGAATAGGGTGGCTGGAGTCTTTGACAATTTTTAGGACCTTCCTCTGACACCGCCTGGTATAGAGGTCCTGGATGGCAGGAAGCTTGGCCCCAGCATATTGGGCCGTTCGCACTACTCTCTGTAGTGCCTTGTGGTCGGAGGCCGAGCAGTTGCCATACCAGGCAGTGATGCAACCAGTCAGGATACTCTCGATGGTGCCGCTGTAGAACCCTTTGAGGATCTGAGGACCCATGCCAAATCTTTTCAGTCTCCTGAGGGGGAATAGGTTTTGTTGTGCCCTCTCCACTTCTGTCTTGGTGTGCTTGGACCATGTTAGTTTGTTGGTGATGTGGACACCAAGGAACTTGAAGCTCTCAACCTGCTCCACTGCAGCCCCATCGATGAGAATGGGAGCGTGCTCGGTCCTCTTTTTCCTGTAGTCCACAATCATCTCCTTTGTCTTGATCACGCTGAGGGAGAGGTTGTTGTCCTGGCACCACACAGCCAGGTCTCTGACCTCCTCCCTATAGGTTGTCTCGTCGTTGTCGGTGATCAGGCCTACCACTGTTGTGTCATCTGCAAATGTATAGAATGTGTGACTTCTTGCAACCCACTGTGTGGGCGTGAAGTTCAGTAGTTTAATAATGTTTTAAAATGTAAATCATTACAAAAGACTTACTGATCCCCATCAACCCACATGTATAGACTCAGGGAGAGACACTGACGCCATCAACACCCATGTAAAGACTCAGGGGGAGACCTACTGACCCCATCAACCCCCATGTATAGATTCAGGGAGTGACTCACTGACCCCATCAACACCCATGTAAAGACTCAGGGAGTCAGAGAGAAGGGAACATTGTGTTCTTTGATAGTGAAGTATCGTGCTGCTAGTATCTCTCCCTGGTGGCTCTGAATGTCCCTTGAACTTCCTGTCCCTATGTTTCTACTTTAGGGAGTAGGGGAGTGGGCATGTGTGTGTGGGGGTGTGTGTATGTGTGTGTGTGTGTGTGTGACAGGGATTGAGTGAGGGAAAGGGGTGGCTTATAGGTCCAGAGAAGGGTGATACTCTTCCACCCTAATGTTATGAATCACCCAGGTATATGTAACAGTACCGCTGTATGTGTGTATGTGTGTATGTGTGTGTTAAATCAGCTGGCTGGCTGGTCTGTGATCATGTCACTCAACAGCACGGCTACCAGCTGTCCATGTCAGCAGTACTTCATTTTGCTGTCGAGAAAAAACTATACAGTGTGTGTGTGTGTGTGTGTGTGTGTGTGCGCTTCTTTGTATGTAAAGCTATCAACTCCATAGTGTAAACGGTTTGTTTTGGGGAAGCATCGAGAGAAAGGGAGGGCGAAGTTACGTCAAGATCCGGACGGCCAAAGCCCCAACTTTTTTCTGCACATTTTCAATTGAGTATTTAGCAGTTCTACACTAAACTAACCCACATGTATTTGGGCAGCCAGGGCCCTCCATCCGCCCACAGAGGCTAAAGAGTGAGCTGAGACAATTGGACAGGTGACATGTTTTTGGGCCGGGATAAAAGAACACCTGATATGGATCACATTCCAACCTGTACCTCATATTTGTTCACTGGAATGTTATGTGGGTATAGGAACATGTTATTAATACAGTGGAAAGTTATGTGGGTATAGGAACATGTTATGAATACAGTGGAAAGTTATGTGGGTATAGGAACATGTTATGAATACAGTGGAAAGTTATGTGGGTATAGGAACATGTTATGAATACAGTGGAAAGTTATGTGGGTATAGGAACATGTTATGAATACAGTGGAAAGTTATGTGGGTATAGGAACATGTTATGAATACAGTGGAAAGTTATGTGGGTATAGGAACATGTTATGAATACAGTGGAAAGTTATGTGGGTATAGGAACATGTTATGAATACAGTGGAAAGTTATGTGGGTATAGGAACATGTTATGAATACAGTGGAAAGTTATGTGGGTATAGGAACATGTTATGAATACAGTGGAAAGTTATGTGGGTATAGGAACATGTTTTGAATACAGTGGAAAGTTATGTGGGTATAGGAACATGTTATGAATACAGTGGAAAGTTATGTGGGTATAGGAACATGTTATGAATACAGTGGAAGGTTATGTGGGTATAGGAACATGTTATGAATACAGTGGAAAGTTATGTGGGTATAGGAACATGTTATGAATACAGTGGAAAGTTATGTGGGTATAGGAACATGTTATGAATACAGTGGAAAGTTATGTGGGTATAGGAACATGTTATGAATACAGTGGAAAGTTATGTGGGTATAGGAACATGTTATGAATACAGTGGAAAGTTATGTGGGTATAGGAACATGTTATGAATACAGTGGAAAGTTATGTGGGTATAGGAACATGTTATGAATACAGTGGAAAGTTATGTGGGTATAGGAACATGTTATGAATACAGTGGAAAGTTATGTGGGTATAGGAACATGTTATGAATACAGTGGAAAGTTATGTTGGTGTAGGAACATATGAATACAGTGGAAAGTTATGTGGGTATAGGAACATGTTATGAATACAGTGGAAAGTTATGTTGGTGTAGGAACATGTTATGAATACAGTGGATTCTTGATGATAAAGCTGTGAGTGGCTATGGTGATGTTTGTTTTGATGCCAGTAAATGGGGTTAGTTTCAAGTCTGATACAGTGGGGGAAAAAGTATTTGATTCCCTGATGATTTTGTACGTTTGCCCACTGACAAAGAAATTATCAGTCTATAATTTTAATGGTAGGTTTATTTGAACAGTGAGAGACAGAATAACAACAAAAATATCCAGAAAAACGCATGTCAAAAATGTTATAAATTGATTTGCATTTTAATGAGGGAAATAAGTATTTGACCCCCTCTCGATCAGAAAGATTTCTGGCTCCCAGGTGTCTTTTATACAGGTAACGAGCTGAGATTAGGAGCACACTCTTAAAGGGAGTGCTCCTAACTGCAGCTTGGTACCTGTAAAAAGACACCTGTCCACAGAAGCAATCAATCAATCAGATTCCAAACTCCCCACCATGGCCAAGACCAAAGAGCTCTCCAAGGATGTCAGGGACAAGATTGTAGACCTACACAAGGCTGGAATGGGCTACAAGACCATCGCCAAGCAGCCTGGTGAGAAGGTGACAACATTTGGTGCGATTATTCGCAAATGGAAGAAACACAAAAGAACTGTCAATATCCCTCGGCCTGGGGCTCCATGCAAGATTTCACCTCGTGGAGTTGCAATGATCATGAGAATGGTGAGGAATCAGCCCAGAACTACACGGGAGGATCTTGTCAATGATCTCAAGGCAGCTGGGACCATAGTCACCAAGAAAACAATTGGTAACACACTCCGCCGTGAAGGACTGAAATCCTGCAGCGCCCGCAAGGTCCCCCTGCTCAAGAATACATATACATGCCCGTCTGAAGTTTGCCAATGAACATCTGAATGACTCAGAGGACAACTGGTGAAAGTGTTGTGGTCAGATGAGACCAAAATGGAGCTCTTTGACATCAACTCAACTCGCCGTGTTTGGAGGAGGAATGCTGCCTATGACCCCAAGAACACCATCTCCACCGTCAAACATGGAGGTGGAAACATTATGCTTTGGGGGTGTTTTTCTGCTAAGGGGACAGGACAAGTTCACCGCATCAAAGGGACGATGGACGGGGCCATGTACCGTCAAATCTTGGGTGAGAACCTCCTTCCCTCAGCCAGGGCATTGAAAATGGGTCGTGGATGGCTATTCCAGCATGACAAGGACCCAAAACACACGGCCAAGGCAACAAAGGAGTGGCTCAATAAGAAGCACATTAAGGTCCTGGAGTGGCCTTGCCAGTCTCCAGACCTTAATCCCATAGAAAATCTGTGGAGGGAGCTGAAGGTTCGAGTTGCCAAACGTCAGCCTCGAAACCTTAATGACTTGGAGAAGATCTGCAAAGAGGAGTGGGACAAAATCCCTCCTGAGATGTGTGCAAACCTGGTAGCCAACTACAAGAAACGTCTGACCTCTGTGATTGCCAACAAGGGTTTTGCCACCAAGTACTAAGTCATTGTCACGTCCTGACCAGTATAGGGGTTATTTGTTATTGTAGTTTGGTCAGGACGTGGCAGGGGGTGTTTGTTTTATGTGGTTCAGGGTGTGTTTTGTGTATGTGTTTAGGTAGAGGGGTATTTGATTTATTAGTCTGGGGTTTGTTAGTCTTTGTTCTATGTTAGTATATTTCTATGTTCTATCTAGTCTTTTGTAGTTCTATGTTTAGTTAATTGGGGTTGGACCTTCAATTGGAGGCAGCTGGTTATTGTTGCCTCTGATTGAGGGTCCTATAATTAGGAGTTTGTTTTTCATGGGATTTTGTGGGAGATTGTTCTTGTTTAGCTGTTTGCCTGACAAGACTGTCAAGTTCGTTTTGGTTTTGTATACGTTTATGTGTTTTCCTTCACCAAATAAAAAAAGAAGATGAGTATACATTTTCCCGCTGCATCTTGGTCTCTACCCTACGACACTCGTGACAGAATCTCCCACCAAACACGGACCAAGCAGCGGAGAAGGGAGCAGCAACAGAGCCGTAGAATTATGGACATGGGAGGAAATTCTGGACGAGGCTGGACCATGGCACGAGGCTGGAGAATATCGTCGCCCACCGGAGGAGATAGAGACAGCCAAGGCGGAGAGGCGCTGGTATGAAGCTTTGTTCACGCCGATGGGGAAGCACGAGAGGCACCCCCAATCATTTTTTTTTGGGGGGGGGGGGGCACACGGGTAGTTTGGCTGGGCCAAGGGTGAGCCCTAAGCCAGCTCCCCGTGCTTATTATGGGAAGCATTTGGAGTGGAGAGCACCGGAGTATGCGGTAGTGAGCACGATCTCACCCGTGCGCACGCAGTCCGGTGCGAGCGATCCCAGTCCCTCGCAAGTGCCGTGCTAGAGTAGGTATCCAGCCTGGAAGGAGGATGCCTGCACAGCGCATCTGGCCACCAGTGCGTCTCCTAGGCCCAGGCTACCCTACGCCTGCTCTACGCACGGCAACCATCAGGCCTCTGCACAGCCCAGTTCGCCCTGTGCCAGCAATCCACTTGTGCAGGGCTGCTATTTCCATCCAGCCAGGACGGGTTGTGCAGGAGGTGCGCTCCAGACCTCCAGTGCTTACCCATGTCCCGGTGTATCCAGTTCCTGCTTCTCGTGCTGACCCTGAGGTGCGTAGTCTGGCGTCTCCTAAACCAGCACCACGCACCAGGCTTCCAGTGCGTCAGTCCAGTCCAACTCGTCCTGTTCCTGCTCCCCGCATTAGCCCTGAGGTGCGTGTCCCCAGTCTGGTACCTCCACTACCAGCCCCACGCATCAGGCTTTCAGTGCGTCAGCCCAGTCCCGAGCTTCCGACGACAGTGCCTCGTCCAGAGTGTCCGGTAACAGTGCCTCGTCCAGAACTTCCGGCAACTGTGCCTCGTCCAGATTGTCCGGCAACAGTGCCTCGTCCAGACTGTCCGGAACCAAGAAAGACGGCCCACTGTCCAGAACCAGGAGAGACGGCCCACTGTCCGGAACCAGGAGAGTCGCCCTACGGCCCGGAGCTCCCAGAATACAGTCCAGGGTCTTCAGTGACTGGCCTCAGGCAGAGGTATGCAGTGGGGGTGGTTTGGTCAGGTAGGGGATTAAGGCCTGAGCCTAAGCCACCTCCACTGTAGGAGGTTTGGGGAGGGGGGGGGTGTAGCACAGGAGCCGTCGGCTGCCACCCTCCCTTCCCTCCCTTTAGATTTGGGATTTATTTTTGTTTTGGGAGTTATTTTTGTTTTTTTGTGTGAGGTGCATCCGGGGTCTGCACCTTTGGGGGGGGGGGGGGGGGTACTGTCACGTCCTGACCAGTATAGGGGTTATTTGTTATTGTAGTTTGGTCAGGACGTGGCAGGGGGTGTTTGTTTTATGTGGTTAAGGGTGTGTTTTGTGTATGTGTTAAGGTAGAGGGGTATTTGATTTATTAGTCCGGGGTTTGTTAGTCATTGTTCTATGTTAGTATATTTCTATGTTCTATCTAGTCTTTTGTAGTTCTATGTTTAGTTAATTGGGGTTGGACCTTCAATTGGAGGCAGCTGGTTATTGTTGCCTCTGAGGGTCCTATAATTTGGAGTTTGTTTTTCATGGGATTTTGTGGGAGATTGTTCTTGTTTAGCTGTTTGCCTGACAAGACTGTCAAGTTCGTTTTGGTTTTGTATACGTTTGTGTTTTCCTTCTTCACCAAATAAAAAAGAAGATGAGTGTACTTTTTCCCGCTGCGTTTTGGTCTCTACCCTACGACACTCGTGACAGTCATGTTTTGCAGAGGGGTCAAATACTTATTTCCCTCATTAAAATGCAAATCATTTTATAACATTTTTGACATGCGTTTTTCTGGATTTTTTTGTTATTCTGTCTCTCACTGTTCAAATAAACCTATTATTACAATTATAGACTGATCATTTCTTTGTAAGTGGGCAAATGTACAAAATCAGCAGGGGATCAAATACTTTTTTCCCCCACTGTATCCCTGGCGTGTGAGTGTGCGTGCGCGCGTGCATTAACTAGCCGATGTCCCCATTGAGACTGGTAAAATAATCCTCCATTGATGTCAGACATACTCCTCTGTTGACGTCGTAGACTGATTCACTCACAGGTAGTTCCCTTTTTACAGATGTTTCTGGGAATCTCGGACTGTTCCCATGTCAGAAGCTTGAGATGGGAGGAGGAACGGCTTCTCTTTGGCAGAAAGCCCTTCACTGATCTGGGTTTAAATGGTATTTGTTCTCTTTCAAGTACTTTGGCAGGGTTTTGATTGAGCTTGCCTGGCGCACTTGAACCAATGGAAGAGCCCCACGTTATTTTATTGGGTTACTTTTTTTTTTTTACTTTCGTTTATTTAGTCAATATTTTATTAACTCTTTCTTGAACTGCATTGTTAGTTAAGGGCTTGTAAGTAAGCATTTCACTGTAAGGTTTACACCCGTTGTATTTGGCGCATGTGACAATTACAATTTGATTTGAAAACCCACCCATTTGGCACTTCAGGTCAGGCTAAAGCACATTCTCAACGTATTTGAAAGTATAGAGTACATACTGGTTGGACCCAGGTCTGGTTCTGATACAGTCAACAGGGGTTTTGCTCCCTCTCCTCTCAGTGAGACGTCAGTTAGATTTACACACAGGAGTGGGTGTGCCTGGCTGGTCTGGACTGGACTGGCTGTTTTTGTTAGTCTTCTGGCAGGGGCGGAAACCAAGATTAATTTTCCCTTTGACCCCCGGCTACTCCTGAGTGACCTTAACCGCAAGTCAACCGACCGCACCCACCGCAAGTCAACTGACCGCACCCCGCCTCACAGGTGGAAGTCCCAGAATGAACTCTGTTCAACCCTTTTGTAGGCTGTTCTGGTCAAGCCAAGGTCCATTGGTCAGCATTGTTTTTCCTCACAGTCTATGGTTCAGATCCAACACACGCTTCATATCCACTAGCTGTACATCAGAATCCTTACATAGTGTAGCTTCTCTCCGCCGTCCTGGTTGGGTTATTAAGGGGACTCTTCTCATACATAGCAGCATTGGCATTGAGCTGATGACCGAGGGACATGTAGACCTCACAATCACACCAACTGTAAACAGAGTCTGGGGTGTCCTTGACTCACTTTACCTCTCATGACTCCAAACACACATCTTTCACCGGGTCGACAAAAACCTGCTTTACAACAGCACTGTGATCTCTAAATCCCAAAACTGACCATTATTAGCTATTGATTAGAGCTGTACTATGTAGCCTGAACTGTAACTAAAATGTGAAGTATCTATTCAGACCTGCCTTTGTCAAGGACAGAGTGAATGCCTGTACTGTACTGGCATAGATGGAAGCAATGTATCGAGAGATGGTGTTTGGTGACTGCTTACCTCTGCTAGTGGATAAAATAGACTTACTTACAGTGCCTTGCAAAAGTATTCATCCCCCTTGGCATTTTTCTTATTTTGTTGCATTACAACCTGTAATTTAAATTGATCTTTATTTGGATTTCATGTAATGGACATTAACAAAATTGTCAAAATTGGTGAAGTGAAATGAAAAAAAAAATATATTTTTTAAAACAATGGAAAAGTGGTGCGTGCATATGTATTCACCCCTTTGCTATGAAGCCCCTAAATAAGATCTGGTGCAACCAATTACCTTCAGAAGTCACATAATTAGTTAAATAAAGTCCACCTGTGTGTAATCTAAGTGTCACATGATCTGTCACATGATCTGAGTATACACACACACAACTGTTCTGAAAGGCCCCAGAGTCTGCAACACCACTAAGCAAGGGGCACCACCAAGCAAGCGGCACCATGAAGACCAAGGAGCTCTCCAAACAGGTCAGGGACAAAGATGTGGAGAAGTACAGATCAGGGTTGGGTTATACAAAAATATCAGAAACTTTGAATATCCCACGGAGCGCCATTAAATCCATTATTAAAAAATGGAAAGAATATGGCACCACAGCAAACCTGCCAAGAGAGGGCAGCACACCAAAACTCACGAACCAGGCAAGGAGGGTATTAATCAGAGACAACAAAGAGATCAAAGATAACCCTGAAAGAGCTGCAAAGCTCCACAGCGGAGATTAGAGTATCTGTTCATAGGACCACTTTAAGCTGTACACTCCACAGAGCTGGGCTTTACAGAAGAGTGGCCAGAAAAAATCCATTGCTTAAAGTGTTCTCCAAAAGGCATGTGGGAGACTCCCCAAACATATGGAAGAAGGTACTCTGGTCAGATGAAACTAAAATTGAGCTTTTTGGCTATCAAGATAAATGCTATGTCTGGCGCAAACCCAACACCTCTCATCACCCCGAGAACACCATCCCCACAGTGAAGCATGGTAGTGGCAGCATCATGCTGTGGGGATGTTTTTCATTGGCAGGGACTGGGAAACTGGTCAGAATTGAAGGAATGATGGATGGAGCTAAATACAGGGAAATTCTTGAGGGAAACTTGTTTCAGTCTTCCAGAGATTTGAGACTGGGACTGAGGTTCACCTTCCAGCAGGACAACGATCCTAAGCATACAGCTACAGACACACTCAAGTGGTTTATGGGGAAACATTTAAATGTCTTGGAATGGCCTAGTCAAAGTCCAGACCTCAATCCAATTGAGAATCTGTGGTATGACTTAAAGATTGCTGTACACCAGCGGAACCCATCCAACTTGAAGGAGCTGGAGCAGTTTTACCTTGAAGAAAGGGCAAAAATCCCAGTGGCTAGATGTGCCAAGCTTATAGAGACATACCCCAAGAGACTTGCAGCTGTAATCGCTGCAAAAGGTGGCTGATTTTGGGGGGGTGAATAGTTATGCACACTCAAGTTCTGTTTTTTAAAATTTATTTCTTGCTTGTTTCACAATAAAATATATTTTGAATCTTCAAAGTGGTAGGCATGTTGTGTAAATCAAATGATACAAACCCCCAAAAAAGTATTTTTAATTCCAGGTTCTAAGGCAACAAAATAGGAAAAATGCCAAGGGAGGTGAATACCTTCGCAAGCCACTGTATATTCTATTCTGGTATACTCCTTCACTTTCATTCAAGTGGTGAGTGCAGGGTTGAGGGATAGGGTGGGCAGCGATCGGTGTATGTCTGTGTACACGTGGGTGCATATGTGTGTGTGTGTGCGCGTGCTCTGCCCTCAGGACTGTCATGAAGTGCAGGTGTCTCAGAGAAACAAACCAATCAAACTCAGTCATTTCAGACGAGACATCGAGGTACTTGACAAGAACATCTGATTCCTCTTGACAGCCTGTCTGTTATGGAGTCTCAGACTTGATAGGCTTGTCAAAAGATCACAGTCGCACTGACAATCAAACTATTTCTGTCCTCTTGGAACATGAACAAAATCTATATATGCCTCACAATGTTGTCTCATCTCGGACACGGAGCGCTACCTCTCCTCTTAATAAGGATATAATGACATTAATAAATCATTCAACAGAGCAACTCTCCAGTTATCTACCTCATTACTACCACCGAAACAAGTGAACATGCCTCTAGAATCAGTTGAAATAACTTTGCATCATAATAACCCCAAATTATACATGTTGACACCAGTTCAAATTAGTGGATTCAGCTATTTCAGCCACACCCGTCGCTGACAGGTGTATAAAATTGAGCATACCGCCATGCAATCTCCGTAGACAAACACTGGGAGTAGAATGGCCTTTTTGAAGAGCTCAGTGACTTTCAACGTGGCACCGTCTCTAGGATGCCACCTTTCCAACAAGTCACTTCATCAAATTTCTCCCCTGCTAGAGCTGCCCCGGTCAACTGTAAGTGCTGTTATTGTGAAGTGGAAACGTTTAGGAGCAACAACGGCCCAGCCGAGAAGTGATAGGCCACACAAGCTCACAGAACGGGACCGCAGAGTACTGAAGCACGTAATAATTGTCTGTCCTCGGTTGCAACACTCACTACCGAGTTCCAAACTGCCTCTGGAAGCAACGTCAGCAGAATAACTGTCTCTTTGGGTTTGCATGGCCCGAGCAGCCGCACACAAGCCTAAGATCACCATGCACAATGACAAGCGTCGGCTGGAGTCGTGTAAAGCTCGCCGCCATTGGACTCTGTGTGTGTGAGAGTGTGTGTCTTAGGAAGGGATCGAAGTGAGTGTATTGGGACAGACTGTTGGTACTTTGACCTTTTAAACATTATAACTTTAGTGCATAACTCTGCCATGCAGGTCAGATAGATGTGTGGTGTTAACAATCTGGCATAGATGTTTACACACACTCCAAAGCTACCCGCAAGGCCACACCCACACACACACACCCACTAAGCACGTTGACACTTGAGGATGGGCGGAACCTCTGTTATAAACAGACCCATCAACCTCATTCCCAGGTCTATTCTTCACTGTGTTTGTGAAGGTAACGGCTCTTTAGGGGGGAATACAAAGCTTTCCTATAATCTCCCTATATATGAGCTTCTTATACTTTGGACAACATCCCACCAACAACAGACAAAAGCCAGTCATGCTCAAGAATGTCTACATCAGTTTACAGGCACCTACACACCACTGACTGATTTCAGATTTGAAAACTGTTACTAGGAAACCCTCTTTCATCTGATTCACTGAACTGCACAGATCAAAGCTTTCCAACCAACCACACGATCTGGAGTAGCAACCATCCCTACACTAGCTGGCTTAGCAACTGTATTACTGGAAAAATTCATGAAATGTTTTTTTGCTTTTTGGTCTTAATTTAAGGTTAGGCATAATGTTAGCAGTGTGGTTAAGGTTAGGGTTAATGTTAGATTTAAAATCATATTTTAAGAAAATAAATTGTAGAAATAGGCAGGGTTTAGATATCATTATGACTTTGTGGCTGTGGTAACCAGTTACCATAAACTATCTGCAGTGAGCTGTGAACACTCCTGTTGGCACACACTAGTGGTGTAGCTGTTGTTATCGCCTGTCTGACTGAGAATACACACACAGAAACCAGAGAGGAATACACACACAGAAACCAGAGAGGAATACACACACAGAAACCAGAGGAATACACACACAGAATGTATAAGTATAGTTCTGTACTACTGACCTGAGACAGACAGCCGATGGAAAGATTAGCAAGCAAATCCTTTCCTTCCTTCCCTTCAGAGTGAATGAGTCAGGATCCCCCTGCAGTCCACTATTACTCTCCTCCTTCCGCACCTTCCTCTCCCTCCCTCCCCAACTCACGCCTCTCCCATTGTGACAGTGAGTGTGCAGTGCGCAGAACAGAGGAACTGTTGCTGCATTGATTGGCTGCACTCGTTCGTTCTCCCGTTTCCTCTCTTTTTCTTTCTAACCAGGCTCTTCCCTTATCTTATTCCGTGCAGAGGGGGAAAACGATAGAACACAACTTAGGCTCTCTCTTCAGGGCTACGAGGGAAAGCAGCTTGCAGGGAGAAGGAAGGCTTTTGAATGGAGGGGGGAGAGGGGTGAGAGACACAGATTTGAATTCTCTCAAGGCAAGAGCACACAGAGTTCTCTCTCTCTCCTTTTTCAAATGTCTTCGTATAGTCTTATTCTTGTGGTAGAAAGGGAGGGCATTATTTCTTCACTTTAAAAAAGTTTGCTCCCCTTTCACTTGTTGGACTCTCTCCCTCCCTCTCTCTCCCGTATTCATCGCTCCCTCTGGGTTGACAGGTTTGAACAATGAAGCAGTGGCCGAGCACAAAAGACACACAGCTGCTTTCAACAGCGAGGACAATCGAGGGCCCCTCCCTTACCCCACCCCTCTAACCCTCCCTGAAACCCCCATCCCTCCCTTATAAACATTCACTACTTTCCTTGACTGAGGTTCAAGTAGAATTCTCATGAGCGAAGGAATCTTCCCCTGACAAAAGATCGTTCCAGTGAAGGACCCAGAACACTAAATCAGCAGTACTCTGCATCTGAAACGGCACCCCATTCCCTGTAAAGTGCTGTGGGCTCTGGTCAAAAGTAGTGCACTCTATAGGGAACAGGGTGCCATTTGGGACACTTCCAGACCAAGCATGAGTAAGCCATGGACCCTCGGGAATTAGCTTGCAAACACTTCTCCCTCGAGGATGAACGTGTTTAGATATAGGCAACGCTTTGCCATTTTTAACAGAAGCCAAGAAATGCTATTAGCCAATGTTAATTGCCTGTACAATTGTTGAGGGACAGTATGCCAGTGAATACAACAGAGAAAAAGAGGAGAGAAGAGTCCACAGACAAATTGAGCTTGTCTACATAATTACAAGACACTTGCCCAAAAATCACTCCCGATGTCGAAGTGGGTTGATGCAGAGTGAAAAGATGAGTGAGTTGTGGTTAGTTAATATCTCTTCAGTGTTGTCAAACAGCTGTAGTCAGGTCAATTTGTTAACCGCGGCGGGACAAAGGAGGCAACGGGAACGACATGACATTATCATGAGAATGGCAGACTAGCTGACTTCACACTGAGCTAGCAGTGACACAAACGTTCAACGGGACAATCTATGGGATAGACTATCATACTACTTTCAAAACGGATTCCTATCATGACGCGCCCATTAAACTCTCTCATCATCTAGGCCTACTGATCAGAAGACTACTACCACACATGCACTAAAGCGTAATTCAGAGTCCACAGAAGCAGAGCCGAGACAGTCCGATGTCCCACTGAGACATGGCTATGCGACTCTGAGACCGCCGTCCGCGGGGGACGCACAGCCCAAACACGCACCTCCCCAACATTCCCAACCAACGCGTCTCCAGCACGTCCTCTATTCATTTGAATGTGTTGACAGCTGAGGGAATTGCTTGAGCAGCGCTGAGAATTCAAAAAATATGAAAGCCAACTATTCAATATTCTAGAACACTGCTGTGTGGACGTGGACACGTTTTGGACTCTGATAAGCCCTTAAAGCGACAATCAGCAGTAGAAACAATAACAAAGCAAATTCCCCGCCACCATTTCTGTAAAAAGCTGAGGGATGATGCTGGAGAAATGGAACCCTTCTCAAATTCATAGGCAGAGCTATGGCTGCAAGGACTGACCGTCCATGATATCAACATCATAGTTGTCACCATGTTTTGAGGCTATATAGTGTTTGTTTACATTTTCTTTGTTTACTAACTTTTGAGTAAAGCAAGCTTATATTTTGGGTTGTGATGGTATGTTTCTAAACACTTCTACGTTGATGTGGATGCTACCATGTTTACCGATCGTCCCCCAAGTCAACCTCTCACCATTACAATATCAGAGGAGGTTAGCATTTTATTTGGGGGGGGGGGGGTGTATGATATTTATGCCTCTAACTTTCTCATTCATTATTCACGATTCATTCTGGATTATTATCTGTAATCATGGTAACATCCACATTAATGTAGAAGTGTTTAGAAACATTCTATTCTTATTTACAATAAAAGTGACTCCAAAATGACACAATACATTATTTACCATTCATTTCTATTGAGCACATAATAATCTGAAACACCAACCAAAACAAACAGCAAATATGTCACAATCTTGATGTAGTCATTGCATGCTATGAATATCGGACCAAATACCACATTTTTTTACTACTTTAATACAGATAGGTGAATTTGTCCAATACTTTTGGTCCCCTAAAACAGGGGGGACAATGTACAAAAAGTGCTGTAATCTCTAGACAGTTCACCCAATATGAATGAAAATACCCTCAAATGAAAGCTGAGTCTGCACTTTAACCTCATAGTATCATTCCAAATCCAAAGTGCTGGAGTACAGTCAAAGCAACAAAACATTTTTCATTTTCCCAATACTTTTGGAGCTCACTATCATACATTTTTAAGTCCCCAAAAAATGAATGTAGCAACTGCTTAATGGCCCTTTAAAACCTACATCAAATAACAACACACATCTGAGTGACAGCCTCCTTACGGTCTCCACACTAACTTGTTTT
Source organism: Salmo trutta (assembly GCF_901001165.1). NCBI lineage: Eukaryota > Metazoa > Chordata > Actinopteri > Salmoniformes > Salmonidae > Salmo > Salmo trutta. Next base: position 4,680,634 of record NC_042994.1, on the reverse strand, counting down.
TATGAGGCCCGGTCACACACCTTGCAGTTCCCAGAAGCCTCCTGTAGATTTCCCAGAAGGCCATTCAACGGGAATTGAAAAGGAAACAGCTTGACATTTAAACCGTCATACAATGTCCACATAGCATCGAGACAGATAGTTATCCCATACCGTACGTCTGTAGCCTAAGTAGCATATTAGTGCGCTCATGTGCAGTGCACTGTGAGGGAGGACGATTGTAGTGTATACTGTTTGTGTGTTCAAAGGGACAATCTGGGATTTTTCTGCCTGTTCAATGGTCATTTCAATTAATGATATACTCATTGATTCTTTCGTAAATAGAATATCCTGAAAGAATGACTTATACATGCCTCATGAGCTTAGTAGACCAACAACTGTCTTAGCCCATCCTGACCCTAAATATAAGGTTGTTGTTTTACGTTGGGGTGAAACAGTCTCAGGACTGTGGCTTTAAGATGATATACAGTAAATCACTGTGAATAAACAATCTTCCTCTCCTCTTCTGTGGTCTCAAATGTTTTCAATCGCTCACAGCATCCATCCTTCCGTCCGTCGCTTTTGGGAGATGAAAGCTTTAGTACAGTGCTGACTGAGGTAGAACAAAAACGGCAGACAATAATTATAGGATGTAAAACATAAACGTTGTGTCCACTTTTCCTGGTGTCCACTTTTCCAGTAACCGTCCAATGCCAAGTGTCCTGCTGAACAAGCTAAGCAGTACTTATCAGATGAGTTTAAATCAATTCCATATCAATTATTCAAGCTAAGGGAGGAAAGGAAAACACACACACACACACACACACACACACACACACACACACACACACACACACACACACACACACACACACACAGCCAGGCCAACTGTCAATCAGTAGTATAGGGATTCCCTCCATCCTGTAACTTGTGGTCTGAGTTGCTTAGTGTTTGTGAAACAAAGCCAGGACTAGAGAATCAATCTTTCATAGGCCAAAACAAACCGGTCATTTTCATCAAAACTTTGTGCTGGGAACTACTGAAAGTTGCTTTAGAAAAGGGAGACCTAATGGAATGAAAATGTTAGCCTGAAACCGGATCTATCAATATGAAAATGTTAGCCTGATACCGGATCTATCAATATGAAAATGTTAGCCTGATACCGGATCTATCCATATGAAAATGTTAGCCTGATACCGGATCTATCCATATGAAAATGTTAGCCTGATACCGGATCTATCTATATGAAAATGTTAGCCTGATACCGGATCTATCTATATGAAAATGTTAGCCTGATACCGGATCTATCAATATGAAAATGTTAGCCTGATACCGGATCTATCTATATGAAAATGTTAGCCTGATACCGGATCTATCAATATGAAAATGTTAGCCTGATACCGGATCTATCAATATGAAAATGTTAGCCTGATACCAGATCTATCTATATGAAAATGTTAGCCTGATACCAGATCTATCTATATGAAAATGTTAGCCTGATACCGGATCTATCTATATGAAAATGTTAGCCTGATACCGGATCTATCTATATGAAAATGTTAGCCTGATACCAGATCTATCTATATGAAAATGTTAGCCTGATACCAGATCTATCAATATGAAAATGTTAGCCTGATACCGGATCTATCTATATGAAAATGTTAGCCTGATACCGGATCTATCCATATGAAAATGTTAGCCTGATACCGGATCTATCAATATGAAAATGTTAGCCTGATACCGGATCTATCAATATGAAAATGTTAGCCTGATACCGGATCTATCTATATGAAAATGTAAGCCTGATACCGGATCTATCTATATGAAAATGTTAGCCTGATACCGGATCTATCTATATGAAAATGTTAGCCTGATACCGGATCTATCCATATGAAAATGTTAGCCTGATACCGGATCTATCTATATGAAAATGTTAGCCTGATACCGGATCTATCCATATGAAAATGTTAGCCTGATACCGGATCTATCCATTTGAAAATGTTAGCCTGATACCGGATCTATCTATATGAAAATGTTAGCCTGATACCGGATCTATCCATATGAAAATGTTAGCCTGATACCGGATCTATCTATATGAAAATGTTAGCCTGATACCGGATCTATCTATATGAAAATGTTAGCCTGATACCGGATCTATCCATATGAAAATGTTAGCCTGATACCGGATCTATCTATATGAAAATGTTAGCCTGATACCGGATCTATCCATATGAAAATGTTAGCCTGATACCGGATCTATCCATTTGAAAATGTTAGCCTGATACCGGATCTATCTATATGAAAATGTTAGCCTGATACCGGATCTATCCATATGAAAATGTTAGCCTGATACCGGATCTATCAATATGAAAATGTTAGCCTGATACCGGATCTATCTATATGAAAATGTTAGCCTGATACCGGATCTATCCATATGAAAATGTTAGCCTGATACCGGATCTATCCATATGAAAATGTTAGCCTGATACCGGATCTATCCATTTGAAAATGTTAGCCTGATACCGGATCTATCTATATGAAAATGTTAGCCTGATACCGGATCTATTTGTGTATTTGACCACAACCATAAGATCAAGATTAGAGGTCGACCGATTATGATTTTTCAACGCCGGTACCGATTATTGGAGGACCAAAAAAATCCGATACCGATTAATCGGCAGATTGTTTATTTTTATTTGTAATAATGACAATTACAACAATACTGAATGAACACTTATTTTAACTTAATATAGTATATCAATAAAACCAATTTAGCCTCAAATAAATAATGAAACATGTTCAATTTGGTTTAAATAAATGCAAAAAACAAAGTGTTGAAGAAGAAAGTAAAAGTGCAATATGTGCCATGTAAGAAAGCTAACGTTTAAGTGCCTTGCTCAGAACATGAGAACATATGAAGCTGGTGGTTCCTTTTAACATGAGTCTTCAATATTCCCAGGTAAGAAGTTTTAGGTTGTAGTTATTATAGGAAGTATAGGACTATTTCTCTCTATACGATTTGTATTTCATATACCTTTGACTATTGGACTATTATAGGCACTTTAGTATTGCCAGTGTAACAGTATAGCTTCCGTCCCTCTCCTCGCTCCTACCTGGGCTCGAACCAGGAACACATCGACAACAGCCACCCTCGAAGCAGCGTTACCCATGTAGAGCAAGGGGAACAACTACTCCAAGTCTCAGAGCGAGTGACGTTTGAAACGCTATTAGCGCGCACCCCGCTAACTAGCTAGCCATTTCACATCGGTTACACCAGCCTAATCTCGGGAGTTGATAGGCTTGAAGTCATAAACAGCGCAATGCTTGAAGCATTACGAAGAGCTGCTGGCAAAACGCACAATAGTGCTGTTTGAATGAATGCTTACGAGCCTGCTGGTGCCTACTATCGCTCAGTCAGACTGCTCTATCAAATCATAGACTTAATTATAACATAATAACACACAGAAATACGAGCCTTAGGTCATTAATATGGTCAAATCCAGAAACTATCATCTCGAAAACAAAACATTAATTATTTCAGTGAAATACGGAACCCTTCGTTATTTTATCTAACGGGTGGCATCCATAAGTCTAAATATTCCTGTTACATTCCACAATCTTCAATGCTATGTCATAATTACGTAAAATTCTGGCAAATTAGTTCGCAACGAGCCAGGCGGCCCAAACTGTTGCATATACCGTGACTCTGCGTGCAATGAACGCAAGAGAAGTGACACAATTTCACCTGGTTAATATTGCCTGCTAACCTGGATTTCTTTTAGCTAAATATGCAGGTTTAAAAATATATACTTCTGTGTATTGATTTTTAAGAAAGGCATTGATGTTTATGGTTAGGTACATTCGTGCAACAATTGTGCTTTCTTCGCAAATGCGCTTTGTTAAATCATCCCCCGTTTGGCGAAGTTGGCTGTCTTTGTTAGGAAGAAATAGTCTTCACACAGTTCGCAACGAGCCAGGCGGCCCAAACTGCTGCATATACCCTGACTCTGTTGCAAGAGAAGTGACACAATTTTCCTAGTTAAAAGAAATTCGTGTTAGCAGGCAATATTAACTGAATATGCAGGTTTAAAAATATATACTTGTGTGTTGATTTTAAGAAAGGCGTTGATGTTTATGGTTAGGTAAACGTTGGGGCAACGACAGTCTTCTTTCGCGAATGCGCACCACATCGATTATATGCAACGCAGGACACGCTAGATAAACTAGTAATATCATCAACCATGTGTAGTTAACTAGTGATTATGATTGATTGATTGTTTTTTATAAGATAAGTTTAATGCTAGCTAGCAACTTACCTTGGCTTCTTACTGCATTCACGTAACAGGCAGGCTCCTCGTAAGGCAGGTGGTTAGAGCGTTGGGACTAGTTAACCGTAAGGTTGCAAGATTGAATCCCCGAGCTGACAAGGTATAAATCTGTCGTTCTGCCCCTGAACAAGGCAGTTAACCCACCGTTCCTAGGCCGTCATTGAAAATAAGAATGTGTTCTTAACTGACTTGCCTAGTTAAATAAAAGGTGTAAAAAAAATTATAATAATAAATGAGCCAAATCGGTGTCCAAAAACACAGATGTCCGATTGTTATGAAAACTTGAAATCGGCCCTAATTAATCGGTCGACCTCTAATCAAGATAGTTAAATCTTCCACTCTGGAGCGGTATTGAGGTCTCCTTAGTGCAGTCTATCCCTAAGCTCTCCATTAAATCAAGACTTAGCCACATTCCAACGGTTGGCCTCGCCTCAGCCATCCCCTTAACTAGACACCGCATACCTGCCCAAAATAACTTAGCGTCGCTTCTCACCCACTACACCCCCTTGCTTGGTGTTTTGGTCTAACATTAGTACATATTTGAGTGGAGGAGATGGTCAGGCCTCCCTCCATTCTCTGGGTTACAGTGCCTTCCGAAAGTATTCATACCGCTTGACTTATTCCACATTTTATGTTACAGCCTGCTTAATTTTCTCAACCATCTACACACAATATCCCATAATGACAAAATGGAAGAATTTATTGAAAATGAAATACAGAAATCTCATTTACATAAGTATTTACACCCATGAGTCAATCATTTGTAGAAGCATCTTTAGCAGTGATTACAGCTGTGAGTCTTTCTGGGTAAGTCTCTAAGAGCTTTCCACACCTGGATTGTTCAACATTTGGCCATTATTCTTTTCAAAATTCTACAAGCTTTGTGAAATTGTTTGCTGGTCATTGCTAGACAACCATTTTCAGGTTTTTCATGTAGATTTAAGTCAAATCTGTAACTTCGACACTCAGGAACATTCAATCTTTTTGGTAAGCAACTCCAGTGTAGAGTTGGCCTTGTGTTTTAGGTTATTGTCCCGCTGACAGCTGAATTTATGTCCCAGTGCCTGGTGGAAAGCAGACTGAACCAGGTTTTCCTCTAGGATTTTGCCTGTTCTTAGCTCCATTACATTTCTTTTTTATCCTGATAAACTCCACAGTCCTTAACGATTACAAGCATACACATAACATGATGCAGCCACCACTATGCTTGAAAATATGAGGTGTGGTACTCAGTAATGTGTTGCATTGGATTTGTCCCAAACTTAACAACACTTTGTATTCAGGACAAAAAGTGAATTGCTTTGCCAAATATTTTGCCGTTTTACTTTAGTGCCTTGTTGCTAACAGGATGCATGTTTTGAAATATTTGTTTCTGTACAGGCTTCCTTCTTTTCACTCTGTCAATTAGGTTAGTATTGTGGATGTCACTTTGAACTTTCTTCAAACTACAAATCTACCATTCCAGTGTTTTTCTTGCTATACTTTATTTACTTTGCCACCATGGCATTTTTTTGCCTTTACCTCCCTTATCTCACATCATTTGCTCACATTGTATATAGTCTTATTTTTTTCTACTGTATTATTGACTGTATGTTGTTTACTCCATGTGTAACTCTGTGTTGTTGTATGTTGTCGAACTGCTTTGCTTTATCTTGGCCAGGTCGCAATTGTAAATGAGAACTTGTTCTCAACTTGCCTACCTGGTTAAATAAAGGTGAAATAAAAAATAAATTAAAAAAATGTTGTTGATCCATCCTCAGTTTTCTCCTATCACAGCCATTCAACTCTGTAATGGTTTTAAAGTCACCATTGGCCTCATGGTGAAATCCCTGAGCGGTTTCCTTCCTCTCCGGCAACTGAGTTAGGAAGGACGCCTGTATCTTTGTAGTGACTGAGTGTATTGATACACCATCCAAAGTGTAATTAATAACTCCACCATGCTCCATGATATTCAGTGTCTCCTTTTATCATTTTTACCCATCTACCATTAGGTGCCCTTCTTTGCGAGGCATTGGAAATCCTCCCTGGACTTTGTTTTTGAATTGGTGTTTGAAATTCACCACTCGACTGAGGGACCTTACAGTTGATTTCATGTGTGGGGAACAGAGATGAGGTAGTCAGAAAAAAAATTATGTTAAACACTATTATTGCACAGAGTGAGTCCATGCAAATTATTATGTGACTTGTTAAGCACATTTTTACTCTTGAACTTATTTAGGAAAACATAATTCCACGTTGACATTATGGGGTATTGTGTGGAGGCCAGTGACAAAACAATCTCAATTTAATCAATTTTAAATTCAGGCTGTAACACAACTAAATGTGGAAAAAGTCAAGGGGTGTGAATACCTTCTGACGGTATAAAGGGATGTTGAGGGATTGATTCATGTATGACCATCATGGAGGAGGACAGAGAACCAGTTCTTCTTCTCTAGTATTGACTGTCCTGCTGGTTGTACTGTACGTAATAAGCATCTATGAGGAATTATAGTGTGTCAGGAACATAAAGTAAGATGTTATGTTAACACACACACAAAAGGGTTTCAACCTCAATGTTTGAGCAGTGCAAACATGTACACAATGCACTGCTTTTAATAGCAACAACATTGTCAGTCGCCACCCATTCATACAGTAAATCTAGCATCATATCCATTTCATTCAACACTATACAACTGTACACAGTTCCCATGGACATCTAGTACTGTGTTCAGAACTCCCTCCGTCAGCTCTCTGGTTCAACAGAATGACACACAGCAGCACTGAAAGCTACAGAATGCCATTTCTTCATCATTATACAGAACAATATTATAGATTTCCCATCCATGTCCAGTGCTGTATCGCTTCACCCCTAGGTCCAGGGTTTTTTCTGCATATAAAAGTGTTGGGCGGGTCGCCTAAGTGTTTCTTTGGGCCGCCTATGTCCAAACAGTAAAAAAATAATAATAATAATTGAACCATTTTGGGTTCCATGTAGAACCCTTTCCAGAGTGTACTACATGGAACCCAAAATGGTTCTACATTGAACCAAAAAGGGTTTTACCTGGAACCAAAAAGGGTTCTCCTATGGGGACAGCTGAAGAACCCTTTTGGAATCCTTTTTCTAAGTGTAGATCCAACCATATAGAAGAGATATAGATTAAGAGGGGGATGTGGAGCGGGCCTATGACTCTCTGGATGCTTCCCGTTTCAGTGAGGAAGCGTGCTCGCATAACTTAGACATGATGAACAAGTGACTCCAAGCCAACAACCACAGAGTATTGTTGAAGAATATTGTTGAAGCATATTGTTGAAGCATCTTAGGGCTGACCACATTTAGTCGACAGGCTGTTGGTCGAACAAGATTTTTTGGGTTGAGCCGTCGCAAATATATATATATATATGTTTTATGGCACACGAGACACCTGTCTGATTCACACCTGTGTATGTAGACTAATCAATTGTGGAGGCTGCGGGGATGGCACATCAGTATCACCAGTAGTACATTTACCGTTTATTCCCATAATTGGTAATCTACAATGTTTGTTTGGTTACGGTAATTTCTGTGAAAACCTACAGGAGGGTCTCTCTCCAGGAACAGGGTTGGAGTGAAAACCTACAGGAGGGTCTCTCTCCAGGAACAGGGTTGGAGTGAAAACCTACAGGAGGGTAGCTCTCCAGGAACAGGGTTGGAGTGAAAACCTACAGGAGGGTAGCTCTCCAGGAACAGGGTTGGAGTGAAAACCTACAGGAGGGTAGCTCTCCAGGAACAGGGTTGGAGTGAAAACCTACAGGAGGGTAGCTCTCCAGGAACAGGGTTGGAGTGAAAACCTACAGGAGGGTAGCTCTCCAGGAACAGGGTTGGAGTGAAAACCTACAGGAGGGTAGCTCTCCAGGAACAGGGTTGGAGTGAAATCCTACAGGAGGGTCTCTCTCCAGGAACAGGGTTGGAGTGAAAACCTACAGGAGGGTAGCTCTCCAGGAACAGGGTTGGAGTGAAAACCTACAGGAGGGTAGCTCTCCAGGAACAGGGTTGGAGTGAAAACCTACAGGAGGGTAGCTCTCCAGGAACAGGGTTGGAGTGTAAACCTAAAGGGAGGGTAGCTCTCCAGGAACAGGGTTGAAGAGCCCTGCTTTAAACACTATTGTGCTGACCTGAACTGTCCTGTGCTGTGCTGTACTGTGCTGGCTCTGATCATTTATTTTCATATGATCCTTTCAGCACAGCTAAAGAAACGATGGATGTGTAACCAGGCTAGCATAGTACAGCTCGGCTTGGCTCAGTCATGTGAAAAGAGTCTGTCAACTTAATATGACAAAAAAAAAGGACTTCAGGCATTAGGCTAAATTAGTCATTCACGCTTCTCTCTTTGTTTCTGTCTGGTCTAACATTAGAGGTCCAGTCAGGTCCAGGGGCTATCCCTGACCCTAGTTATGGGTGTCGGGGGCTTCTGTGACCGTCGGCACGTTCCTTGATTGTAATACTGTGTGACAGAGGTGGATGGGATCTTATTGCTAATGAGAATGTGTCTGTGGCGAGTCAAGAAGCCCTCCTATACAGTATCCTCAGTGAATATAGTGACAGGACTCTGCCTTCAAGTCAAATCAACTGTATGTGTGAGAGAGAGGTCATAATATGTGGATGTATCCAATAGAGATCATTCAATTTATTAATACTAGAATAGATCATTCAATTTATTAATACCAGAATAGATCATTCAATTTATTAATACCAGAATAGATCATTCAATTTATTAATACCAGAATAGATCATTCAATTTATTAATACCAAAATAGATCATTCAATTTATTAAATACCAGAATAGATCATTCAATTGATTAATACCAGAATAGATCATTCAATTGAATTCGTTATGGTTGATATTTGGTTCCATTACACCAAAACAACGTACAATAAAAAAACATTGAAACGATCGGCCACTCCACAGGCAAACTACAATATATTAGAATATTAAAAAACACACAGGTCACTAGCCATCGTCATCATAGAGAAAACATAGACTAACACATCAAGCTGCTGAAATAGAAAATACGGTCTCCATTTCAACACTAACACATTGAATGCATCTAGCTAATAACATCTCAGTTATGATCCAGCAGTGAGAGATCGCATTGAGGTGGCCCTTGTGGATTAACGGCTAAGCCTCCACTGGAGACACAGCATCCTAAATGGCACCATATCCCCTATATAGTGAACTACTTTTGACCAGGGCTCATAGGCATTATGTATTTAATAGGGTGCTGTTTAGGATGCAAACACTGAGGGATCCAGGCACATGGACCACCAGACTCCCAAACTCCATTAGTTAAATACTCACATTCTCTGACTGCAACAACATGCTGTTGCAACATATTTCCACACAGACTGCCAGATTTTCTGATGATATCAGATAGTGTTTTTTACATTTTTCCATGACATTTGGAATTACTTATTTTGCACATCTGAGTACATTAAATGTAAAAACACAATGATGGAAGATTTTTTATCTTGTCGTTACAATTTGCTATTAATAATAATGATGTGTGATTGTTTGCTGCGGTCCTATCGATGACTGGTACATATATTGCTATGATACCTGTTAGCAAATGGAATTAGTCAGTTAATAACAAAATGTTTCCTCTGAAGCAACCATTGTACAGTTTGCCGATGGGACATACTTGAGTATTTGGCACAGTATATTGTTCAATATATTACTGTGTTTAAAAAAAAAAATCATATACAATTACTAAGTCCTTTACATGAGACCCATAGACCCATATCACATAACTTTCAGTCTTGTCTTTTTTTCTTTTTTTTTTGCTTACTGCAGTTGGTATTAAGCATGTCTTTAACCATTAAAATGTTGGTTTGGTTATTATTTCTGTTTGTAAAATGTCCCAGACGGTCTCCCGTCCCAGTACTAACCAGGCCCGACCCTGAACAGGCGGTATGGTATGGCCACAACCTTATTTTTTAACCCCTTTTTCTCCCCGAATTTGGTTTGTAGGTTCATCTCTTGTGAGAGGCAAAGGTCGAGTCCTGCGTCCTCTGAAACATGACCCGCCTGGCTGTCTACTTCTTTTCACACTGCTCTCTTAACCTGGATGTCAGCCGCACCAATATGTCGGAGAAAACACAGTTCGACTGATGACCAGAGTCAGCTTGCAAGCACCTGGCCCAGTCACTGGGAGTCGCTAGAGCACGATGAGCCAAGGAAAGCCCCACCGGCCAAACCCTCCCCTACCCCAGACAACACTGGGCCAATTGTGCACCGTCCTATGGGGCTCCTGGTCATGGCCGGTTGTGGCACAGGATCGAACCCAAGGCTGTAGCGGCGCATCTGCACTGCCGTGCAGTGCTTTTAACCTCTGCGCCACCCAGGACCCCAGTCTTGTCTTTTTAAAGAAAATCTAGCTTAGTCACTTACATTTGAGTCATTTAGCAGATGCTCTTATCCAGAGCGACTTTGTTGTGGAAATTCAGTACTGAGAGACTTGGTGATTTCTTCAAACAATCATCTTATTTAATAACGATAAATTATTGCAATAATGAGGCTGGTCTGCCCACCACCCCCTTGAGTGTCAGACCAAGTAACCTAACGTTTACACAAATGCAGAGTACTATATATAGCTGACACTAACAATGCTCAGTTGTTGGTTCAACCTCCCTCATGCAGACCAAGGAGCATCATAAGTCACTCTGGGTTCATGCTGTCGTTATTTGGGGTGGCAAGTAGCCTCGTGGTTAGAGCGTTGGGCCAGTAACCGAAGGTTGCTGGATCGAATCCCTGAGCTGACAAGGTAAAAATCTGTCGTTCTGGGTAGTGGGTAGATTTTTCACCTAGTCAGCTCAGCGATTCGAACGAGCGACCTTTCGGTTATTGGCCCAACGCTCTTAAACGCTACTTACCTGTCACTTGTGGCCCTTTAAAATCTTTACCCCTCAAATCTTCTCCACTCCTCCCAGTTGTAAAACCCAGAGGAGCTTTTCCACTCCTCGTCTCCATCAGTACGTGACAGTAGATCATATCTTAGCCTGGGATGATCAGCTAATAGATGATGTACTTACTCAACATGAATGCACCCAAAACTCCCTCTATCATACACATGAATTTACTACCGTGCAATAGAAAGTTAATACCCATCTTTAGTCAATGTCCTGTACACTGACTATAAAATATGACATTCCTGTAGTAATATTCTACCATACAACAACCTTAAATCACCTAGTCTAGCATTCCTTCTCATTCTATTCTGCCTGTGGCAGTTGACCTTTCCTGACTCCTCACTCCCTCTATCCTTCTCTTTATTATAGTTCAACTCTCTCTCTTTCTCCCCTCTTCAACTCTCCCTCTCTCCTCCCATCTTCCTCCTCTCCTCCAATCATATCTCCCTCTCTCTCCTTGAGGAGTTCTTGCAGAAACAGCCCATGGAGTTGAATGGAGCAGTGGACTGGCCTGACACTGCTTGAGGAGAGTGTTTGCGCTCCAAGTTTCTCAGCCCCCCTGAGGACAATGCTGTCGTTTGTGGCCACTTGGCTCGGCGCTACAAAGACCACACAGACTACCAGCCAGAGCTGGAGGGGATGTGTGTGTGTGTGTGTGTGTGTGTGTGAGAGAAGAGAGAGACAGAGTATGCATACGTTGTTGCATGTGTGTGTCCGTGTGTGTGACTCTGGGTTGACTGCTAACACTAGTCTGGTTGACTGAGATCTCACATCAGCCAGCTGTAGAGAGGCCCCAGGAGATACAGTGTGATAGAAGCATGATAGGAGACAGAACAGAGCTGGTGGGCCAAAACTGAAAACACACACTGACCGCACCCATCTCCCTCCCAAAATGATGCACGCATGTACGAACACGACACACACACACACACACACACACACACACACACACACACACACACACACACACACCCCCGCAATAGATGTACTAAATAACCTTGAAAGTCACTGACAGCCACTTCATGGCCACTTCAACATCATCAACACACTGCAACAAAAAACTTCCTTAAACTTTCCTTAATTGAAACCACTACAAACATATAATACCCTGCTGTAAACACACTGCCAATCAATACAAACAATACAGCCACGGTCCGGTGAGTCTGGTCCAAAAGCGATGAGTCACTGTGTGTCCCCATGGAGACCAGCACAGCTGGTATGTGTCAGGGAAACACCCCTACTGATTAATCTGGAGCGGCCCAGTGGCGTTTCCCCCCAGCCCCGTGTGTGTGTGTGTGTGTGTAGCCCAGCCTGTCAGCTCTCAGGCCAGTGTTTAGCAGATAAACAGACTCTGTGTTTTCAGCATTCTATACCTCTGAGGTCACGACGAGAGATAGAGATAGTGGGAGTGAGATAATGGCCATCTGCAGATGCCCTAACATACAACCCACTCCCCCCCCAACACTCACTTTCAAAAACCTGATAACGCTCACATACCTTTCAAATCACCACAATTTCAACCCGTCACTTCGGCTAAGCCTCAAGATCCATATGGACTTCCACACGTCCACTGGGTTTCTACAACTCTTTGTCTCACTCACACACAGTCACTTTGGCCAAGCCACATCTATAATCTCCCTCCACATGCTTTTTACATTTTCTACAAATGAAAACCTCCTGGACGTACAGATTTTTACCAGGCTCTTAAATTCAACTCCAACCAAGACACATGTGAGGGAGACGTTCTATCAGTGCAGAGAGGTTGTGTGGGCAGAGAGCCAGACTGCATATCTGTCCTTTAGAGAGAGAGAGGAAGCGACAACGATAGAGAGGATCCAGGCTGCTTGCAATGCGTCCTTTAGTTTGCTCCAGTAAGAGAGAGAGAGAGAGAGAGAGAGAGAGAGAGAGAGAGACAGAGAGAGACAGAGAGAGAGAGACAGAGAGAGAGAGACAGACAGACAGACAGACAGAGGAGACAGAGGAATCGACACCGATAGAGAGGATCCAGGCTGCTTGCATGCGTCCTTTAGTTTGCTCCAGTGAGAACGAGAGAGAGAGCGAGAGAGAGAGACAGAGGAATCGACACCGATAGAGAGGATCCAGGCTGCTTGCATGCGTCCTTTAGTTTGCTCCAGAGAGAGAGAGAGAGAGAGAGAGAGAGGAGAGAGAGAGAGAGAGAGAGAGAGAGAGAGAGAGAGAGAGAGAGAGAGAGAGAGAGAGAGAGAGAGAGAGAGAGAGTTTGCTCTACTCCACAGAGAGATAAGACCCTGGGTAAAGCCAGATGATTAGAGCAGAGAACAGAGGAGGAGAAGATGCCAAGCTACAGCAGCACTACCAACACCACATGCAGTGCCTTCAGAAAGTATTCACATCCTTTGACTTAATTTAATTCATTTTCAATTGAGATTTCGTCGTCACTGGCCTAAAAAACCCTTAATGTCAAAGTGGAATTATGTTGATCTATACTTTTATAAATTAATTACAAAATAAAAAGCTGAAATGTCTCGAGTCAATAAGTATTCGACCCCTTTGTTATGGCAAGCCTAAATAAGTTCAGGAGTAAAATGTTTTAAAACACATCGCAGAATAAGTTACATGGACTCACTCTGTGTGCAATAATAGTGTTGAACATGATTTTTAATGACTACCTCATCCCTGTACCCCACACATACAATTATCTGTAAGGTCCCTCAGTCGAGTAATGAACTTGAAACAAAGATTCAACCACAAAGACCAAAGAAAGGCACCTACTGGTAGACAATAATATATATATTTTTTAAGCAGAGACCCAGTCACTACAAAGATACAGACGTTCTTTCTAACTCAGTTGCCGGAGAGGAAGAAAACTGCTCAGGGATTTCACCATGAAGGCAATGGTGACTTTAATGGCTGTGATAGGAGAAAACTGGGGATGGATCAACCACATTATAGTTACTCCACAATACTAACCTAACTGACAGAGTGAAAAGAAGGAAGCCTGTACAGAATATTCCAAAACATGCATCATGTTAGCAACAAGGCACTAAAGTAATACTGCAAAAAATGTGGCAAAGCAATTCACTTTTTGTCCTGAATACAAAGTGTTATGTTGGAGGAAAATCCAATGCAACACATTACTGAGTACCACTCTCCAAATTTTCAAGCATAGTGGTGGTTGTATCATGTTATGGGTATGCTTGTAATCGTTAAGGACCGGCTGAGTTTTTCAGGATAAAAAAGAAACTGAATGGAGCACAGGCAAAATCCGAGAGGAAAATCTGGTTCGCTCTGCTGTCCACCTAGAAGACAGTGAATGTTACGGTTTTGACTTAAATCCAAATGTGTAGATGGGTGAGAAAAACAAAATTGTATACATTTTGAATTCAGGCTGTAACATAACAAAATATGGAATAAGTTAAGGGGTTTGAATACTTTCTGAAGGCACTGTACATCTTACTGTACATTGTGAGAGACTGATATACTTGTGATTTGCTTTAAATTCCGGGAAATCACATGGGTAACCACTGAGCGGTCTTTAAACATGACCAGATGGAGCGGTAGTGACAATTATATCATAATAACAAGGTGCATGACATCATTACTGCGAGAAGTCCTGCCGATCAGGAAGTGGAGTGTGGAGTCAGTGTGGAGAGTGTTAGACTTACAGCTGAGTGTTTCACGTGGGTCTGGGGAGGAGAAGAGGTTTAAATGGCAGCCCAGGGAGCTCTGTGTGTGTGTGTTTTTGGTATTACTATCTTTGTTGGGACAATAAGTCCTCACAAGGATAGTAAAACAGGGAAAGTTCAAACAATGTGGAAATTTGTTGGTCCCCACAAGAAAAAAGGCAATTTTAGGCTAAGTTTAGGGTTTTGGAAAATATGATTTTGAATGGGAATAAATGTTTTGGTCCCCACAAGGATAGTAAAACAAACATGTGATATATGTGTGTGTGTGTGTGTGTGTGTAGGTTTAAATGGTGGCCCAGGGAGCTAGCAAGGTCTCTTTACTGTCCTACACACTGGTCTAGTACACATAGCTCGTCTAACCAGGGTGAATGACAGAGGGAGAGAAAGAGAGGAACAACTGGACCTTGCATGGTTGGTGGGATACTGAACCCTTCACATCCATCCATCCGGTCCTGTAAAAGGTTTACGAGTCATGCAGCTTTTTCTCTCTATTCTGTCTCTCCTTTTTTTCCTCCTCCGGTCTTCCTTTCAGGGGCGATGGACGTACCTCTCTGGGCTGACGCCCTCACAACCCCTTGGAATGCCTGGTCCTCTGTCTCTCTGTGGTGTGTGTGTGTGTGTGTGTGTGTGTGTGTGTACCCCTGGCCTAGACATTAGTCACATCAGACTGCCTTGGAGGAATGGAATAAATTAAGCACATGGAAATGCATAGAGAGAGGGGGGGGAGGGGGAGACAGAGAGGAAAAGAAGGGGAGAGGGAAGAGAGAGATGTAGGGGAGGGAGAAAGGAGGAAAGGGAAAAACATTTGGCCTCAACTCTCCATTTCACTCCAACACCATTGTTAACTTGCATCATCACACAAGTATTTTAACACGAAAACAGGACCAGCCCAAATAAGAATTCGTCATTTTCAGACTTTTGTCTCTTCAGATATTGCTATCGAGGCAAGATAACAGACAGAAAAAGCACTATGAAATGATTAACTAGCTTAAAGCGACAAACTCAAATCCACTTTCCATTGTGGTGTAATGTATAAATGAGGAGCTTAGCCAGAGAGATTAGCAGCCTCACTTAACTGTAAATCCTAAATATGGACGACGCACCAAGCAGACAGACTACGTCTACGGACAATTAAAACGGAGAAAGCTCTACATTCCATATGAAAGCAATTGACTTGCCTAGTTAAAGATTGGTTAAAGACTGGTTGATTCAAAGATAAACCTATAGTGAAAACGGAGATAGCTCAGATAGCAACCTTGACAAAGCTCCTAAACCCCCCCCCCAGGCCAGACCCAGATCAGACCCGGGCCAGACCAGGAGGAAAACAATGCTGACTTCTTGCTCACGTGTCTCATTAACACGTTCCCTGGATAATGTTGACAGGCCAACCTAGACATTCTCTTCATGACTAAAGCTTATTGTCATGACCTCGATACACAGTT
Source organism: Salmo trutta (assembly GCF_901001165.1). Classification (NCBI taxonomy): domain Eukaryota; kingdom Metazoa; phylum Chordata; class Actinopteri; order Salmoniformes; family Salmonidae; genus Salmo; species Salmo trutta. The sequence continues at coordinate 4,664,301 of NC_042994.1, read as the reverse complement.
CAGAAACTGATGAGGAGGCTCATGTCATGCAGCATAGTGAAGTTGTGGTTGTGGAGGGGTGGTGCTGTTAGGACCATAACCAACACATAACAGGTCGGGACATCAAGGAAAACGTCTAGACCAGACCGAGCCGGCTAAATAATGATGAGGAGATGAAGAAATGTTAAACAAATCAGATGACATAGGAGAGGCATGGTCAGGTCCTCTTCAGCCACAGACGGGGGAGGAGAGGAACAAGGGAGGAGAGGAGAGAGAGACAGACTGTAAACTGAACATTTTAGGGAGACTAAACCAGTCACTATTTCCCATGTAGGATAACTTCCAAAAGCAGTAAAACATCTTGTGGTGTGTGTGTGAGATATAATGTGTGTGTGTGTGTGTGTGTGTGTGTGTGTGTGTGTGTGTGTGTGTGTGTGTGTGTATGTGTGTGTGTGACCACAGTAAAACGTCTCGCCAGACAGGCACAGAGTGACCACCAACAGACAAATCAAAGCCATATCATTTGTTAGTTCAGCGTTTCCAGAATAAGCAAGTGGCAACCCAAAGTGTCCGTTTATTTTTTTAAACGTCTGTGGCGCGGTGAAGAAAGCTTTCCATGCAGAATAATGCTTAGCCTACTGCACTTGAGACAACTGCAATGTCTTTTCATTAAAACACGTAACAAGTCTACAATGAATATGATACATGAATTGGGGTTGTTGTTACAACTCACTGGTGCTGCTACACAATAAGTCAGAGGAAGAGTGACGTTTATGCATGTAAATAAATATCTCTTACCTCTCTGGGGAGATGATTTCCTCGTCCGGTCAAATCGTTAACACCGTTTCCTCACCTAGAGAAAACACAAAACAGACAGAGTTATTCATCTTCTGAGAGCTCTTCTGTCTCACTGACATAACAATCTCATCAACCAAAAAGCATTTTAATGTGTCTGGAGCAAAGTACTTTAAAAACAGCAGACTTCTTCATAATTAGAGACACAGAGAGACGTATCTATTTGGTTTAAACACAACTCTGCTATTACAATACATGCTTTTGAGGCCTAGTCTGCATAGATAGACAGAATTTGAGTCCCAAATGACACCCTATTCTCTGTATAGTGCACAATTATTGACCAGACCCCTATAGGCCCTGGTCAAAAGAAGTGCATAGGGTGCATTTGGGACTCATGCAGAGACCTCAAGTAAAAACACAGTTTAGATATGAAAAGATGAAATGAAAAGGTGGGCCTCTTGTAAAATAGCATCTAGCCTTCTGATCTTTTAAAAGACGCTTGGAATGCACTCATTACACATCAAAGTCATCGTAACTACATCGTTCACATACACATCGTTGACTCAAACACCAAATGTCCTATATCATCAAAAAGGAGGGATATAAAGCAAACAAAACAGACAAAATAAACCCATTCTTATTTCACAGCCCAACCTCTCACTTAGCTGGTGGCCAGGGGCCCAGTGTACAGGGTGTGCAACCTCTCATTTAGCTGGTGGCCAGGGGCCCAGTGTACAGGGTGTACAGGCTCTCATTTAGCTGGTGGCCAGGGGCCCAGTGTACAGGGTGTACAGGCTCTCATTTAGCTGGTGGCCAGGGGCCCAGTGTACAGGGTGTGTAGGCTCTCATTTAGCTGGTGGCCAGGGGCCCAGTGTACAGGGTGTGTAGGCTCTCATTTAGCTGGTGGCCAGGGGCCCAGTGTACAGGGTGTGTAGGCTCTCATTTAGCTGGTGGCCAGGGGCCCAGTGTACAGGGTGTGTAGGCTCTCATTTAGCTGGTGGCCAGGGGCCCAGTGTACAGGGTGTACAACCTCTCATTTAGCTGGTGGCCAGGGGCCCAGTGTACAGGGTGTGTAGGCTCTCATTTAGCTGGTGGCCAGGGGCCCAGTGTACAGGGTGTGTAGGCTCTCATTTAGCTGGTGGCCAGGGGCCCAGTGTACAGGGTGTACAGGCTCTCATTTAGCTGGTGGCCAGGGGCCCAGTGTACAGGGTGTGTAACCTCTCATTTAGCTGGTGGCCAGGGGCCCAGTGTACAGGGTGTGTAACCTCTCATTTAGCTGGTGGCCAGGGGCCCAGTGTACAGGGTGTGTAACCTCTCATTTAGCTGGTGGCCAGGGGCCCAGTGTACAGGGTGTGTAACCTCTCATTTAGCTGGTGACCAGGGGCCCAGTGTACAGGGTGTACAACCTCTCATTTAGCTGGTGGCCAGGGGCCCAGTGTACAGGGTGTGTAACCTCTCATTTAGCTGGTGGCCAGGGGCCCAGTGTACAGGGTGTGTAACCTCTCATTTAGCTGGTGGCCAGGGGCCCAGTGTACAGGGTGTGTAACCTCTCATTTAGCTGGTGGCTAAGGGCCCAGTGTACAGGGTGTGTAGGCTCTAATTTAGCTGGTGGCCAGGGGCCCAGTGTACAGGGTGTGTAGGCTCTCATTTAGCTGGTGGCCAGGGGCCCAGTGTACAGGGTGTGTAGACTCTCATTTAGCTGGTGGCCAGGGGCCCAGTGTACAGGGTGTGCAACCTCTCATTTAGCTGGTGGCTAAGGGCCCAGTGTACAGGGTGTGTAGGCTCTCATTTAGCTGGTGGCCAGGGGCCCAGTGTACAGGGTGTACAACCTCTCATTTAGCTGGTGGCCAGGGGCCCAGTGTACAGGGTGTACAACCTCTCATTTAGCTGGTGGCCAGGGGCCCAGTGTACAGGGTGTGTAACCTCTCATTTAGCTGGTGGCCAGGGGCCCAGTGTACAGGGTGTACAACCTCTCATTTAGCTGGTGGCCAGGGGCCCAGTGTACAGGGTGTACAGGCTCTCATTTAGCTGGTGGCCAGGGGCCCAGTGTACAGGGTGTACAACCTCTCATTTAGCTGGTGGCCAGGGGCCCAGTGTACAGGGTGTACAACCTCTCATTTAGCTGGTGGCCAGGGGCCCAGTGTACAGGGTGTGTAGGCTCTCATTTAGCTGGTGGCCAGGGGCCCAGTGTTCAGGGTGTGTAGGCTCTCATTTAGCTGGTGGCCAGGGGCCCAGTGTACAGGGTGTGTAGGCTCTCATTTAGCTGGTGGCCAGGGGCCCAGTGTACAGGCTCTCATTTAGCTGGTGGCCAGGGGCCCAGTGTACAGGGTGTGTAGGCTCTCATTTAGCTGGTGGCCAGGGGCCCAGTGTACAGGGTCTCATTTAGCTGGTGGCCAGGGGCCCAGTGTACAGGGTGTGTAGGCTCTCATTTAGCTGGTGGCCAGGGGCCCAGTGTACAGGGTGTACAACCTCTCATTTAGCTGGTGGCTAAGGGCCCAGTGTACAGGGTGTGTAGGCTCTCATTTAGCTGGTGGCCAGGGGCCCAGTGTACAGGGTGTACAACCTCTCATTTAGCTGGTGGCCAGGGGCCCAGTGTACAGGGTGTACAACCTCTCATTTAGCTGGTGGCCAGGGGCCCAGTGTACAGGGTGTGTAACCTCTCATTTAGCTGGTGGCCAGGGGCCCAGTGTACAGGGTGTACAACCTCTCATTTAGCCGGTGGCCAGGGGCCCAGTGTACAGGGTGTACAGGCTCTCATTTAGCTGGTGGCCAGGGGCCCAGTGTACAGGGTGTACAACCTCTCATTTAGCTGGTGGCCAGGGGCCCAGTGTACAGGGTGTACAACCTCTCATTTAGCTGGTGGCCAGGGGCCCAGTGTACAGGGTGTGTAGGCTCTCATTTAGCTGGTGGCCAGGGGCCCAGTGTTCAGGGTGTGTAGGCTCTCATTTAGCTGGTGGCCAGGGGCCCAGTGTACAGGGTGTGTAGGCTCTCATTTAGCTGGTGGCCAGGGGCCCAGTGTACAGGCTCTCATTTAGCTGGTGGCCAGGGGCCCAGTGTACAGGGTGTGTAGGCTCTCATTTAGCTGGTGGCCAGGGGCCCAGTGTACAGGGTGTACAACCTCTCATTTAGCTGGTGGCCAGGGGTCCAGTGTACAGGGTGTGTAGGCTCTCATTTAGCTGGTGGCCAGGGGCCCAGTGTACAGGGTGTGTAACCTCTCATTTAGCTGGTGGCCAGGGGCCCAGTGTACAGGGTGTACAGGCTCTCATTTAGCTGGTGGCCAGGGGCCCAGTGTACAGGGTGTGTAGGCTCTCATTTAGCTGGTGGCCAGGGGCCCAGTGTACAGGGTGTACAGGCTCTCATTTAGCTGGTGGCCAGGGGCCCAGTGTACAGGGTGTACAACCTCTCATTTAGCTGGTGGCCAGGGGCCCAGTGTACAGGGTGTGTAGGCTCTCATTTAGCTGGTGGCCAGGGGCCCAGTGTACAGGGTGTGAAGGCTCTCATTTAGCTGGTGGCCAGGGGCCCAGTGTACAGGGTGTGTAGGCTCTCATTTAGCTGGTGGCCAGGGGCCCAGTGTACAGGGTGTGTAGGCTCTCATTTAGCTGGTGGCCAGGGGCCCAGTGTACAGGGTGTGTAGGCTCTCATTTACCTGGTGGCCAGGGGCCCAGTGTACAGGGTATGTAGGCTCTCATTTAGCTGGTGGCCAGGGGCCCAGTGTACAGGGTGTGTAGGCTCTCATTTAGCTGGTGGCCAGGGGCCCAGTGTACAGGTTGTACAACCTCTCATTTAGCTGGTGGCCAGGGGCCCAGTGTACAGGGTGTGTAGGCTCTCATACAGCAGTGGTTGGGAGGGGAGTTGTAGAGGAATGCTGTCAAAGTGTAAACATCTTTTCACTTCCCAAGTTCTTAGGGTCAGGAGTGTCCCCTCTCTTCTCATGCTCTCTGTCTGCACTATGAACTCTGATGGGGAAGTGCAGCTAGAGCTCATGGACACCCCTGGGTCAAGATATCAGAGCCTCAGAGCTATGGGGAGTGTGTGTGCATGTGTGTGTCTGTGTTTTAACATGTTCTCCATCATAGCACTCAGCAGGTAGTGATTTCCACCATAGCTGGTGGCCAATGGCCTAGTGTACAGGGTGCCCCTACCAGACCAATTCAAATATTATTTCAGGTATTTTGCAATAGATTTTAAAAATAACTATTCAGATAACCTTTTTTTGAAAAAACAAATAGTTGAATATTGGAATGTGTTTGCATACACTTGGAAAGTATTTGAAAATACTCAAATATACTGACTCAAATACACTCCCATGCATTTAACCTAGGTATATCAAAATACTTTTAAATACAATTTGTCCAATTTGTCCGACTGAAGTAAAAGTACATGTTTTGGGCTGTGTATTTGGAAATACTCAAATACACAGAAAAAAAGTATTTAAATAACAAACCCAGGTGTGGCCCCCCCCCACACACACACACACACACAGGGCGGTGGCAGGAGAACTTGACCTGCCCGTGATAGCCATCTCTGTCCTCTGAACAAACACCAGCTGTGTCAATACCAGAGTAGAGTACAACCTATCATTAGCAGAGCATCAATGTCATGGGTCGAGGAGTGTTGCTATGGGAACGAGACTCATACACATACTAGTGTAAGGGTTGTCATTAGTAGTCGTAGAGTGTTGTCGTAGTTCTATTTGAGCAATGAGCATCTACCGATTCTAACTACCGATTCTATGGTGAAAGCATCAAAACTAGGGGTGAAACAGTACGTGTATTCGTATTGAACCGTTCGGCACTGGGAACCGAACAATACATTAATCAAATATTATAGCTAGGAAAATATATTTCATTGTACAGTACAAAAAATAATAATAAAAATGCATGAAATGAAATGTATGCACTCACTACTACTGTAAGTCGCTCTGGATAAGAGCGTCTGCTAAATGACTAAAATGTAAAAATGTAAAATTGTAAAAAAATATATTATTGCATAAACTAATGGCATATAAATTAACGTGGGAAAAATAGTCATGTTAATAAAGTTGTCTTAAAAAAAAAAAAAAGTTTAGTCTCGTAGCTGTATGCAGCTCCGCTCATCAGTTATTTCACTCCAGCGAGAACAGAGCTGAGAGACCGTTGTAGCAGCAATTAGTTTATGAAGGAATTAGCAGTTAGCTAAATGCAGAGGAGCAACATGGCGAGCCAGAACTAGAAGACGCCCCAGTACCATTCAGGTCTGCCGTCGGGGAACATTTTGGTTTCCCTGTAAACTATAACGGGGATGGCCAACGAGTGGTGGATAAAACTTCTACAACATGTAGGCTCTGTTCATTGCTGATAGCCTATTAGAGTGGCAACACGAGTAACATGACTACTCATTAGCGCCGACATCACCCCATAGTGCCAACCGGTGGGACTAGCCGAAAAAAATGAAACGGCAACCAAACGGCAACCACTTCTCCCCACAGCCTTCAGGCAACAACATGCGGCTGACTCCGGTAGGGCTACAGAAATCAACGCAGCGATAGCAAATGCGGCAGATATGAGACCCTTCTCTGTGGTAGAGAAAGCTGGGTTCAGGAACATGTTTAAAGTGGTCGAGCCGCGCATCACTATTCCTTCCCGTACACATTTTGCCCAGACATTAACACCCGCTTTATACAAAAAAAACCTAGAGATCAACTTGAGAGCGAGTTGTCAGAAATGCGGTCTGTTGCTCTAACAACAGACAGTTGGACATCTAGAGCTACCTTACTGTAAAGGCTCATTTCATTACGGCAAAGTGGGAGATAAAAAGCCATGTCCTTCAAACACGTCCCCTTGAGAGTAGTCACACCAGTGTAACCTTGGGGGAAGAGCTAAGGGAAGTAGTTGCAGTGTGGAAGTTGGAGACGGATAATGTAACGATTCCTGTGACCACTGACAACGCTAGAAATATTGTAAATGCAGTTGCGCTAGCTGGATTGGGGCCACAGATAGGATGCTTTGCTCACGTTATTAATCTAGCGTTTCAAAATGCAATGTCAGTGGATCCAATCTCTCGCCTCCGAGCAAAGATCAGGAAGGTGGTATCATTCTTTCATAAATGAACAACTGCAGCACATGTTTTCAAGACAAAACAGGAGATGCAGGAGATGCCAAACCACAAACTAATCCAAGATGTCCCTACTAGATGGAATTCAAGCCATGACATGGTTGAGATACCTTCAGCAAAAAGTTCCGGTGTGTTCTACACTGACTGGTCAAGCCCTGAGGAAGAATGTCAAAAGATAGTGAGTTTGTCTGAAAATGACTTAAGACTAGCAGAGGAAGTTATCAAAGTGTGCAAACCTCTCAAAACAATCACAACACTGATATGCACGGAGAACATTCCATCAGTTTCCATGGTCCTGCCTGTGAAAACAATGGTCCTGAAATCAATGGTGGCATCTGATGAAGATGAACCTGCATTAAGGGATGTCAAGACTGCTGTCAGAGTTAAACTGGAGCCTAGATATGCTGACCCTGGTGTCCAAGACGTCTTACACAAGAGCACCGGTTCAAATCCCTGCTGCACCTGGATGCTGCTGCTCGTCTGAGCGTCTACAATGAACTCACAGCAGAGATTGTGACCAATAGGTATTGTATTTAGTTTGTTAATTTGTGATTTAACAATTATAAAGTAATAATTGTAATTGTCATAATAGTGTCTGGTATATATTTCTAACAACAAATCATATTTTTGAAGCCACTTCAAAGATAGTAATTTTAATCTAATTTAATTCTGCAGGGTCGAGCCACAGACACCACAGGAGCCAACCCCCCTCCAGAGACGGCAGACGACAGGCGTTCTCCTCCAGAAAATAAGTCTGCCATGGCTGAGCTTTTTGGGGAGTTGTTCACGACCCAGGAGCAGGGAACCAAGTCAAAAGGTCAAGGTCATAGAGGAGGAGGTGACCTCATACAGGGAAGTGGACTGTATTCCCCTGGACCCTGGATGCTGATCCACTTACATGGTGGAAGACCAAAGAGTTAATATACCCTCATGTTGCCATGTTAGCAAGGTGCTACCGGGCTGTGCCTGGGACCTCTGTCCCTAGCGAGAGGGTATTCTCCACAGCGGCTGACATTGTCACAGCAAGCTGATCTGTGCTCACTGCAGATCATGTGGATAGACTAATCTTAAAGAAAAACTTGAAAGTCTGATAATATATATATATTTTTTTTCAAGTAACCAGTCTCAAGTGGTCCTATTTTGGAAAGTCCTGGGAAGTAGGCTTAGCTGTCTTGCCTTAGTGCTAGGTGCCAGCCTTGCCCAGGGAGTGAACATGAGGAACCAAAACACTTATATAAGCCTATCAAGTTGTGTTGAGCAGGCTAAATGTTTAATGATCCTACAGCCCAGTTTCACAACCCAAAACAAAGGTCTTCCCGATGAGCAGCTTCTAGAATCTAGATCACAGGACAGAACATCAGGTTGTGTGACACAAGCACTCACTCAAACACACACACACACACACACTTTTTAATTAAAAACCCAATGAGGACATGACCTGCTTTGTTTTTTTGCATCGTCACAGTTACGCAATAACATGCGATCATTAGTCTGATTTTGTCAGCCGGGCTCAGAGAGGTGCTGGCACCAAGCTTTTCTCCCCGCCGATGGTGGATTCACTCTAATGACACAGTTGGTGGTGGAAAAAGAGCAGCATTGGTTAGGGGAAGAGACTTGCCTTTGTGAATGAATACAGTTCTCTTTGTCATTATATAATGTTATTATCACCATCATCCAATATATTATATGACAATTCATGAATCAGAGCAGATTGTCAAAGAAGACCATTCACAGGGAGACAGAGAGGGAGAGAGAGACAGGGAAAAGGAGAGAGAAAGAGACAAAGAGAGAAAAGAAGAGAGAGAAAGAGACAGAGACACAGAGAGAAAAGGAGAGAGAAAGACAGACTAGGGTGGAGGAGGTTGACCTCCCATGGCTGGTAGGATACTAAACCCTTCACGTCCATCCAGCCCTGTAGAGATATAAGGTCATTACCTCTATTTTGAGGTCAAATGCAACTTCAAAGTAGTGGTGAAATTAGATGTATTTTGCTCTCCAAGTGTAATCCATTTGACCAGCAGAAGCCAACGACCACGGCCCTGCTCAGTATCTGTAGACATCTGACCCCAATCAAAACCTAAAAACAGGTGGTCTCGTCTGAAAGCAAATGAACCAAACTACCTGAATCAACAATATTTTCCAGGAAGATGTGTGCTATAACATAGCTCTCTGTTGTTAACAAAGCTCTCGCAGCATGTCCAAGGAAACACGAGATGCCACGTCTCAGGGACAGACGGTGGGAGGGGACATCCCTGGAACAACAGCAGACGGCACTAAGATGATTGACAGCTAGTAAAAATCAGGCCATTTATCAAAGTGAATAACCACATGCCAGCTCTTTCATTATAGAACACCCCAAGACAACGCTATACTGTCTTAAATACCCTATTCCCATGGCTGTGGTCAAAAGTAGTGCACTATATAGTGTGCCATTTGGAAACAACCCTAGACACAACCCTGAAAGTAAAATTGATGACTAAAATTGTGCTGGGTCTTAAATGTCTAAAATTCAATTTCAAACCAATAGCTGATATTGACTTGTATTTGGCACAATTCAAATGCATGGCAGAGGGCAGGAAGGTGGCTTGACTGCAGAGGCTTGGCATCATGGTCCGAGAGCCACAACTAGCCAATAAAAGGTTTTTCCTGATAGCAGCAGTTTTGGGCGGAGGTGCGATTCTTTGTGTCTGTGCTGCAGTCCACACTAAAAGCCCTTTAATCTGCATACTGTTGACTCAGCATTATGGGGGCAACAACATGTGTGTGTGTTTTCCTGCGTGTCAGACTCCCAGCATCATCACACATCCATCACCATTATACCCAAATAGACAATCTGACTGACCCTCTCTCCATCTAACCACTAGAACAGGTGAGAGACTCCGAGGGTAGTAGGGGGTCCTCTGTAGCTCAGTTGGTGCTTGCAATGCCAGGACAGTGGGTTAGAGTCCCAGGACTACCCCTACGTAAAATGTATGCATGCATGACTAAGTCGCTTTGGATAAGTATGTGATAGGGCTCTTATATGAGCTCTGTTTACAGTAAGAGCTCCAAGAGCTCCATGGTTACAGTAAGAGCTCCAAGAGCTCCCTGTCTACAGTAAGAGCTCCAAGAGCTCCCTGTCTACAGTACGAGCTCCTATAGCTCCATGGTTACAGTAAGAGCTCCAAGAGCTCCCTGTCTACAGTAAGAGCTCCTAGAGCTCCATGGTTACAGTAAGAGCTCCAAGAGCTCCATGTCTACAGTAAGAGCTCCTAGAGCTCCATGTCTACAGTAAGAGCTCCAAGAGCTCCCTGTCTACAGTAAGAGCTCCAAGAGCTCCCTGTCTACAGTAAGAGCTCCTAGAGCTCCATGTCTACAGTAAGAGCTCCTAGAGCTCCATGTTTAAAGTAAGAGCTCCTAAAGCTCCATGTTTACAGTAAGCTCTCCTATAGCTCCATGTTTACAGTAAGCTCTCCTATAGCTCCATGTTTACAGTAAGCTCTCCTATAGCTCCATGTTTACAGTAAGCTCTCCTATAGCTCCATGTTTACAGTAAGCTCTCCTATAGCTCCATGTTTACAGTAAGCTCTCCTATAGCTCCATGTTTACAGTAAGCTCTCCTATAGCTCCATGTTTACAGTAAGCTCTCCTATAGCTCCATGTTTACAGTAAGCTCTCCTATAGCTCCATGTTTACAGTAAGCTCTCCTATAGCTCCATGTTTACAGTAAGCTCTCCTATAGCTCCATGTTTACAGTAAGCTCTCCTTATAGGTAAGCTCTCCTATAGCTCCATGTTTACAGTAAGCTCTCCTATAGCTCCATGTTTACAGTAAGCTCTCCTATAGCTCCATGTTTACAGTAAGCTCTCCTATAGCTCCATGTTTACAGTAAGCTCTCCTATAGCTCCATGTTTACAGTAAGCTCTCCTATAGCTCCATGTTTACAGTAAGCTCTCCTATAGCTCCATGTTTACAGTAAGCTCTCCTATAGCTCCATGTGTACAGTAAGAGCTCTTAGAGCTTCCTGTGACGGTAAGAGGAACAGGACTGACACTGAGAACAGTGCTGTACTTCTTTCAATACAACTGACAATGCAGTATTTGTCTAATTGACGCCCATGCAGGTAATCTTGGAGGTCCACAACCTCTATACTGTTGCTGGTGCTGAACCCCCCCCCCCCCCCTGTACATTAGGCTCTATAGAGAATAGTGTTTATGGTGCTGAACCCCCCTGTACATTAGGCTCTATAGAGAATAGTGTTAATGGTGCTGAACCCCCCTGTACATTAGGCTCTATAGAAAATAGTGTTAATGGTGCTGAACCCCCCTGTACATTAGGCTCTATAGAGAATAGTGTTTATGGTGCTGAACCCCCATAGATAACAGCAGTGGGAAGTGGTGGGGGTCAAACATAGGTCAACAATACGGAGGGAGGATAAACACAGCTGCATATGGACACACCACTGCACGCACACATGCAAATACTCTCCACCCTTCACTTGTCCTTAAACTCTTCTGTCCTACACTCCCTCCCTAACTCCTAACCCCTCCTTCATCCTCTCTTACTGTAAATATGAATGACATAACCCCCTCCTCTTAATGTAAATATTAATCACATAACCCCCTCCTTCCTCCTCTCTTACTGTAAATATGAATGACAACCCCCTCCTTCCTTATTGTAAATATGAATCACATAACCCCCTCCTTCCTCCTCTCTTACTGTAAATATGAATCACATAACCCCCTCCTTCCTCCTCTCTTACTGTAAATATGAATCACATAACCCCCTCCTTCCTCCTCCTTCCTCCTCTCTTACTGTAAATATGAATCACATAACCCCCTCCTTCCTCCTCTCTTACTGTAAATATGAATCACATAACCCCCTCCTTCCTCCTCTCTTACTGTAAATATGAATCACATAACCACCTCCTTCCTCCTCTCTTACTGTAAATATGAATCACATAACCACCAAGTGATGTCCTTCATTTCTAAATCTATTCCAGAAAACAGTTCACTTCACTGAGCCGAACTGTCACGTTACAGAGCTTCACATGCACGGCAACCTTAAGGGTGCAGCCCCACACCGGCCCTAGGTTAGTCACATAACCCCTTCCTTGAAGCACCAGCTGTCAGAGCAGCTCAGATTACAGCACATATCCCATCTATAATTTAGCCCAAACAACTACCTCTTCCCCTACTGTATTTATTTATTTATTTTGCTCCTTTGCACCCCATTATTTCCATTTCTACTTTCTTCCACTACAAATCTACCATTCCAGTGTTTTACTTGCTATATTGTATGTACTTTGCCACCATAGCCTTTTTTGCCTTTACCTCCCTTATCTCACCTCATTTGCTCACATTGTATATAGACTTATTTTTGTACTGTATTATTGACTGTATGTTTGTTTTACTCCATGTGTAACTCTGTGTTGTTGTATGTGTCAAACTGCTTTGCTTTATCTTGGCCAGGTCGCAATTGTAAATGACAACTTGTTCTCAACTTGCCTACCTGGTTAAATAAAGGTGAAATAAAAATAAATAAAATGGAGCCGGTTTGACGTGATGGAGTGTGTGTGTGCGAGGACACACATTGTGCTCTCACACACTTCCTAAGGGCCAGCTGGACAATAGAGCTCCTTCTGTATGGACTAGGAGACTCCTGTCAGTTACTTCACTGATAAGGGGTAAAGTGTAAGTAAATCTCTCTCTCAGCTTCCACTGAGGATGTGTCTGAAGGAAATAACACAATAAGAACACTCATCTTTCTTTGTTCTGTTCTTTTCATCTTTTCATTCAGGATGGACAGTGATATCAACATGCTGAGGTTTAGAAAAATTGACCCATTCCATTTTCTCTTTGGCCATACTTTTGAGTGGTGAAATGTCATATCCTTTGACGTGGTTTGTATTCTGATCTCCATGCTCCACCCTATGATGGTATCAATTATGCTTTCTGTGATTGGTTGATTTTTGTTCCAGAAAATTCAGCTCCATGGAACTAACAATAGAAGGCCAATAGCCTTGCAGTCTTCTGAGACGTTGTTAATAAGGAAGATTAAAACACAACAGTAGAACTCTGTGTGTATTTTATTCCATTGTGAGAATGATGTACAAACCGATAACACTACTCTTGGGCCAACACCATAATGTCCTCACGCACTACAGCCCTCAAATTTAAATCTGGACCTCGAAGCCAGTTCACTACTTCTATTCTTTCTTCCCCTCCAATCAGGGACTGACGTAGACCTGGGACACCAGGCGGGTCAATGAATGATCAGGTAGAACAGAAACCCGGCAGGCTCCGGACCTCGTAGGGTAAGACCCAGTGGAGGCTGCTGAGAGGAGGGTGGATCATAATAATGGCTGGAAGGGAGCGAATGGAATGGCATCAAATGTGGAAAACGTGTGTTTGATGCCATTCTACCTATTGCGCTCCAGTCGTTACCATGAGCCCGTCCTCCCCAATGAAGGTGCCACCAACCTCCTGTGGTAAGATGTGAATCCCCTGGTTCTATTGGATGGGATGCTGTGCACACACACCATTGATTGAACTATCCTCTTCCAACAGTGTTGTTACAATCCCACTAGGAACGTACACATCAAACCAGTGTTTCTCTGTGAGAAAGAGAACTGTTGTCCATTACTATCCAGACACATGGTGATAAGATAAGGGAGACAAGTTGGCAACCGGCTTCCCTTTAGACAGAGAGGAGCCTGTTTGCTGCTCAGTCACAACGACAAACAAACCACAAAACAAATAGTTAAAAAGGAGGAGTGTCACCATCAGTCCATCACCAACAGGAAAGAAAGGAACACAACAAATGTGTTACCAACAGGATATAATGTAAGAACCCTCCATAGCAACCATCAACTGACACAAACACACCACAACTCAGGGTGCTCCTGCTATCTAATTAGATCTGCCTGTCCCATGTTGTCTCTGCAGGGTTCAGGAGCGATTACAGTGATTGGACCTGGACACTGAACAGGACATGGAGGGATAGAGACAGATGGATTGTCACAATCGATGTCCCCATTTTACATCAGAAGAGAAGACACGCACTCATCTGCGCTGACACACACACACACACACACACAGGGATGCCATGCCCTCAGGGGTATAGAGCAGAATGCAAGCTGTGTCACCAATGAAACGCATCATTGGCTTGGTTCAAAACAAGCACACCACAAAACAACAACAAAGTCCAAAGATATCCATCTAGAACTACAGTATCAGTAGCTCTACGCCTAGACCTCTATAGGGACTTCAACAGAGATTATACAGTACCTGGTGGGTTCCCTTCTCTGCCCTGGATATAGGCCCTAGGGGCCTGCAGACTCCATATTAGGCCAAATATAGCCTAGCTTTAAATACACTAACACTGCATGCATGCATTAAACTGCCATAGAACACAATGGTGATGTATAGAAACATTCTAAGGACAATGGAAGTGAGTCTAGATGTGAATATAGCAGTGAACAGTTAGGCTGCCTCATGTTAGCAGGAAAGAGAGAGAACCTGAACTGTGGGGGTCTGGGTCTACTATTAGAACACAATGAGGTGAACACACACACACACACACACACATTCTATTAGAATTCAGGCTGTGGAAGCAATAGACCATCCTCGGATTAACACCGATGGACCCATGTTGTTCAGGGATCTCATGTCACCCTACAGAACAGTGAGTACAGTATGGTACATACGTAGTTAACACCACGCTGTTACCCTCCCCTCTACACACCGATCTGACCTATGACCACGTTGCTTTAAATATGACCTATCACTAGGGCCGACAGTCTTCTTCCTTCTGAACCCTCAACCCACACAATGGACCTGACCAGAACAGAGCCCGACTTATTAAATCATGACATGATGTCTAGCTATAACAGTACAGTTGGTAAGCGTATCATCCATTCGGATTAGGGACGATACTCGTTAGTATCGTAGCAAGGAAACCAAACCCAAGCGGATTGAACTTCACCATGTTGTCATCCAGAGTCACACGTATTTATTTTCCAAGCTATAGCACACGATATTTTACATCCAGCAGATTTTTAAAAGGAACAAAGTGTTTTGTCTGCTTCGTGTTTTCCTTTTTGCCTTGGAATAAATATAGTGGTATCGTCCCGGGCCTAATTTGGACGCTTGAAGAAAAGTGACAGCAGAACACACACAATGCAGTATTTTGCGGTGAATCCTGCCAGTAGTGATTTGTTACTGGGTGTGTGATGTGACCAGAGGATGTTGCTGACGGTTTACCCCACAAACAGGAACTATAGTCTGGGTGTGTCTGGTAGAACAGCAGCTGATGTGGTAAATATAGACGTTTGGTAACAGAGATGATAACGCATGTTTCCTGTGCCTGTGGAGAGAAACACACAAACTCACGTATGAACACACACAAACGCTTGCACGTACATAGGCACACTAGGGCTGGGGTTTGCCAGGGACCTCACCATACGATATTATCACAATACTTATGTGCTGAAACAAAATATGTGATTCTCACGATTCTATATGTATTGCGATTCGATACTGTGATTTTATTGCGCTGTGATGTTCCAAGCATATTGCTCACTATATATTTGCAACATGAGAAAACGAGATTTGATCAGTCATGGAAATAAAAGTGCTGAAAACAAATTGGCTCCCTATTTAAAAAGAAGATGGAGAACAAGCTATGAAGGAAAAATACTGGAGTTCTGATGCAGGACAGGTACAGCCAACTAGAGCACAAATAATAGTGATTTTGTCAAAACGATATGACACGATATACCATCAGAAATAATATCCCGATATGTAACTATCGATTTTTTCCACCCATCACTAATGCACACACACACACACACACACACACACACACACACACACACACACACACACACACACACACACACACACACCCCCCAGAAGGAAGCCATCCATCCCCACAGGACAGCTATGATTGAAGCGATAGCAATGAGCTACTAGATTATGTTTGTCAATGTGATGTGTCAGCAACGAGCCAAGCAAAACACAAGGCCTAATGATAATAGAAAGTGGATCTCTGACTCTCTTTCCATCAGCAGTCGACTCTCTCTGACCCCAAACCACATTCGCTCTCTCTCTCTCTCTCTACTACCCTAAAGCCAGCCAGATACCAATTACCTAACCCCAAGACAACCTAACCAAACCCCAACCACAAAGAAAACTTCCACAAATCCCACTGATTTACATACTTACTACTACATGTTCTGACTTTCTAGTTATCTAATACACTGAACAAAATATAAAACGAAACAATTTCTGGGTAGCCATTTGATTAGCTGTTCAGGAGTCTTATGGCTTGGGGGTAGAAGCTGTTGAGAAGCCTTTTGGACCTAGACCACTTGCCATGCGGTAGCAGAAAGAACAGTCTATGACTAGGGTGGCTGGGTTTTTTGACAATTTTTAGGGCCTTCCTCTGACACCGCCTGGTGTAGAGGTCCTGGATGGCAGGAAGCTTGGCCCCGGTGATGTACTGGGCCGTACGCACTACCCTCTGTAGTGCCTTGCGGTTGGAGGCCGAGCAGTTGCCATACCAGGCAGTGATGCAACCAGTCAGGATGCTCTCGATGGTGCAGCTGTAAAACTTTTTCAGGGTCTGAGGACCCATGCCAAATCTTTTCAGTCTCCCGAGGGGGAATAGGTTTTGTCGTGCCCTCTTCACGACTGTCTTGGTGTGCTTGGACCATTGATAGTTTGTTGGTGATGTGGACACCAAGGAACTTGAAGCGCTCAACCTGCTCCACTACAGCCCCATCGATGAGAATGGGGGCGTGCTCGGTCCTCCTTTTCCTGTAATCCACAATCATGTCCTTTGTCTTGATCACGTTGAGGGAGAGGTTGCTGTCCTGGCACCCCACGGCCAGGTCTCTGACTTCCTCCCTATAGGCTGTCTCATCATTGTCGGTGATCAGGCCTACCACTGTTGTGTCATCAGCAAACTTAATGATGGTGTTGGAGTCAGGGACAGGGACAATGATGGTCTGCTTGAAACATGTTGGTATTACAGACTCAGACGAGGAGAGGTTGAAAATGTCAGTGAAGACACATGCCAGTTGGTCAGCGCATGCTCGAAGTACACGTCCTGGTAATCCGTCTGGCCCTGCGGCCTTGTGAATGTTGACCGGTTTAACATCCTAACTGAGGAACTCAATTTAACTTTGCGCAATACCCTAGATGCAGTTGCACCCCTAAAAACTAAAAACATTTGTCATAAGAAACTAGCTCCCTGGTATACAGAAAATACACAAGCTCTGAAGCAAGCTTCCAGAAAATTGGAACGGAAATGGCGCCACATCAAACTGGAAGTCTTCCGACTAGCTTGGAAAGACAGTACCGTGCAGTATCGAAGAGCCCTCACTGCTGCTCGATCATCCTATTTTTCCAACTTAATTGAGGAAAATAAGAACAATCCGAAATGTATTTTTGATACTGTCGCAAAGCTAACTAAAAAGCAGCATTCCCCAAGAGAGGATGGCTTTCACTTCAGCAGTAATAAATTCATGAACTTCTGAGGAAAAGATCATGATCATTAGAAAGCAAATTACGGACTCCTCTTTAAATCTGCATATTCCTCCAAAGCTCCGTTGTCCTGAGTCTACACAACTCTGCCAGGACCTAGGATCAAGGGAGACACTAAAGTGTTTTAGTACTATATCTCTTGACACAATGATGAAAATAATCATGGCCTCTAAACCTTCAAGCTGCATACTGGACCCTATTCCAACTAAACTACTGAAAGAGCTGCTTCCTGTGCTTGGCCCTCCTATGTTGAACATAATAAACGGCTCTCTATCCACTGGATGTGTACCAAACTCACTAAAAGTGGCAGTAATAAAGCCTCTCTTGAAAAAGCCAAACCTTGACCCAGAATATATACAAAAATATCGGCCGATATCGAATCTTCCATTCCTCTCAAAAAATTTGCAAAAGCTGTTGCGCAGCAACTCACTGCCTTCCTGAAGACAAACAATGTATACGCAACGCTTCAGTCTGGTTTTAGACCCCATCATAGCACTGAGAATGCACTTGTGAAGGTGGTAAATGACCTTTTAATGATGTCAGACCGAGGCTCTGCATCTGTCCTCGTGCTCCTAGATCTTAGTGCTGCTTTTGATACCATCAATGACCACATTCTTTTGGAGAGATTGGAAACTCAAATTGGTCTACACGGACAAGTTCTGGCCTGGTTTAGATCTTATCTGTCGGAAAGATCAGTTTGTCTCTGTGAATGGTTTGTCCTCTGACAAATCAACTGTAAATTTCGGTGTTCCTCAAGGTTCCGTTTTAGGACCACTATTGTTTTCACTATATATTTTACCTCTTGGGGATGTCATTTGAAAACATAATGTTAAATTTCACTGTTATGCGGATGACACACAGCTGTACATTTCAATGAAACATGGTGAAGCCCCAAAATTGCCCTCGCTAGAAGCCTGTGTTTCAGACATAAGGAAGTGGATGGCTGCAAACTTTCTACTTTTAAACTCGGACAAAACAGAGATGCTTGTTCTAGATCCCAAGAAACAAAGAGATCTTCTGTTAAATTTGACAATTAATCTTGATGGTTGTACAGTCGTCTCAAATAAAACTGTGAAGGACCTCGGCGTTACTCTGTACCCAGATCTCTCTTTTGAAGAACATATCAAGACTGTTTCAAGGGAAGCTTTTTTCCATCTACGTAACATTGCAAAAATCTGAAACTTTTTGTCCACAAATGATGCAGAAAAATTAATCCATGCTTTTGTTACTTCTAGGTTGGACTACTGCAATGCTCTACTTTCCGGCTACCCGGATAAAGCACTAAATAAACTTCAGTTAGTGCTAAATATGTCTGCTAGAATCCTGACTAGAACCAAAAAATGTGATCATATTACTCCAGTGTTAGCCTCCCTACACTGGCTTCCTGTTAAGGCAAGGGCTGATTTCAAGGTTTTACTGCTAACCTACAAAGCATTACATGGGCTTGCTCCTACCTATCTTTCCGATTTGGTCCTGCCGTACATACCTACACGTACGCTACGGTCACAAGACGCAGGCCTCCTAATTGTCCCTAGAATTTCTAAGCAAACAGCTGGAGGCAGGGCTTTCTCCTATAGAGCTCCATTTTTATGGAATAGTCTGCCTACCCATGTGAGAGATGCAGACTCGGTCTCAACCTTTAAGTCTTTACTGAAGACTCATCTCTTCAGGGGGTCCTATGATTGAGTGTAGTCTGGCCCAGGAGTGTGAAGGTGAACGGAAAGGCTCTGGAGCAACAAACCGCCCTTGCTGTCTCTGCCTGGCCGGTTCCCCTCTCTCCACTGGGATTCTCTGCCTCTAACCCTATTACAGGGGCTGAGTCACTGGCTTATTGGTGTTCTTCCATGCCGTCCCTAGGAGGGGTGTGTCACTTAAGTGGGTTGAGTCACTGACGTGGTCTTCCTGTCTGGGTTGGCGCCCCCCCTTGGGTTGTGCCGTGGCGGAGATCTTTGTGGGCTATACTCGGCCTTGTCTCAGGATGGTAAGTTGGTGGTTGAAGATATCCCTCTAGTGGTGTGGGGGCTGTGCTTTGGCAAAGTGGGTGGGGTTATATCCTTCCTGTTTGGCCCTGTTGGGGGTATCGTCGGATGGGGCCACAGTGTCTCCTGACCCCTCCTGTCTCAGCCTCCAGTATTTATGCTGCAGTAGTTTATGTGTCGGGGGGCTAGGGTCAGTCTGTTATATCTGGAGTATTTCTCCTGTCTTATCCGGTGTCCTGTGTGAATTTAAGTATGCTCTCTCTAATTCTCTCTTTCTTTCTTTCTTTCTCTCTCTCGGAGGACATGAGCCCTAGGACCATGCCTCAGGACTACCTGACATGATGACTCCTTGCTGTCCCCAGTCCACCTGGCCGTGCTGCTGCTCCAGTTTCAACTGTTCTGCCTGTGGCTATGGAACCCTGACCTTTTCACCGGACATGCTACCTGTCCCAGACCTGTTGTTTTCAACTCTCTAGAGACAGCAGGAGTGGTAGAGATACTCTCAATGATCGGCTATGAAAAGCCAACTGACATTTACTCTTGAGGTGCTGACTTGTTGCACCCTCGACAACTGTGATTATTATTATTTGACCATGCTGGTCATTTATGAACATCTTGGTCATGTTCTGTTATAATCTCCACTCGGCACAGCCAGAAGAGGACTGGCCACCCCTCATTGCCTGGTTCCTCTCTAGGTTTCTTCCTAGGTTTTGGCCTTTCTAGGGAGTTTCTCCTAGCCACCGTGCTTCTACACCTGCATTGCTTGCTGTTTGGGGTTTTAGGCTGGGTTTCTGTACAGCACTTTGAGATATCAGCTGATGTAAGAAGGGCTATATAAATACATTTGATTTGATTCAAAAAGCACTTTCCTCCGTTTTCCAGCTGCTGTTCGCAATGCTTGAAGCACAGCGCTGTTTATGACTTCAAGCCTATCAACTCCCGAGATTAGGCTGGCAATACTATGGTGCCTGAAAGAACATCCAATAGTCAAAGGTATATGAAATATAAATGGTATAGAGTGAAATAGTCCTATAATAACAACAACCTAAAACTACTTAACTGGGAATATTGAAGACTCATGTTAAAAGGAACCACCAGCTTTCATATGTTCTCATGATCTGAGCAAGGAGCTTAAACATTAGCTTTTTCACATGGCAAATATTGCACTTTTACTTTCTTCTCCAACACTTTGTTTTTGCATTATTTAAACCAAATTGAACGTTTCAGTATTTATTTGAGACTAAATTGATTTTATTTATGTATTATATTAAGTTAAAATAAAAGTGTTCATTGTTCATTCAGTATTGTTGTAATTGTCATTATTACAAATATATATATAAAAAAATATAAAAGGCCAATTAATCGGTATCAGCTTTTTTTTGGTCCTCCAATAATCGGTATCGGCATTGAAAAATCATAATCGGTCGACCTCTAGTTAGGAGACTAAAACGACAGCCATTCTCTCCGAGTTACAGTTCATATAAGAAAATCAGTCAATTTAAAGGAATTCCTTAACCCATAATCTATGGATTTGTTGGTCCCAGATACCTTTAAAAAATGGTATGGATGTGGGATCAGAAAACCAGTCCGTATCTGGTGTGACCACCATTTGCCTCATGCAGCGCAACACATCTCCTTCACATAGAGTTGATCAGGCTGTTGATTGTGGCCTGTGGATTGTTGTCCCACTCCTCTTCAATGGCTGTGCAAAGTTTCTGGATATTGGCAGGAACTGGAATACACTGTCGTACATGTTGTCCTACACGTCAGAGGGATGTGTGTCCATGAAGCCGTGGCCTATCTGAATACCGCTCCACAGGCTGGAGGATGGGCTTGCATCACAAATGCACCCTATTCCCCATGTAGTGCAGGGCCCATAAGGCTCTGTGCACTACGTTTGACCAGGGTCCATAGAGCACTATGTAGGCCTAGTGAATGGACTAGTGTATTTAATACAAGGGAATGGGACAGCAAGGAGCACATACCATTGAGTTCAGTAGGCAGCACCATAGAGCTGGGGCTCTGACCTCGGGAGTGCTACTGGATATGCACACGTGTGTGTGAGGGTGTCTGTGTGTGTTCACCCACACACACCTACTATATGCCAAGCCACACACACACACACACACACACACACACACACGCAGGTCACATACAGTTATAGACACACAGAAATAGAGTTGGCGCAGAGCAGATTCCCTCCATAGTGAAAGGATCAACAGCAATAAAACGTGCCTCTGCTGCGGAGAGATCACATCTCCTAGCTCCCCACATGTCAAAACACATATCCCTCCTCCTTATATCTCTTTATACTGTATTACCACAGCTGTTCTCTTATGGCTGCTATCAATGTTGTTCAGGCTTACTTACTGCATGTTCAACTAAGGCCTAGCAGGGATGACATAGCTAAACACTACACCTTAACAGGGATGGCATTGCTAAACACCACACCTTAATAGGGATGACATAACTACACCCTATTAGAGATAACATAGCTACATACCACACCCTAACAGGGATAACATAGCTACATACCACACCCTAACAGGGATAACATAGCTACATACCACACCCTAACAGGGATAACATAGCTACATACCACACCCTAACAGGGATGGCATAGCTACATACCACACCCTAACAGGGATGACACAGCTACATACCACACCCTAACAGGGATGACACAGCTACATACCACACCCTAACAGGGATAACATAGCTACATACCACACCCTAACAGGGATGACATAGCTACATACCACACCCTAACAGGGATGACATAGCTACATACCACACCCTAACAGGGATGTCATAGCTACATACCACACCCTAACAGGGATGTCATAGCTACATACCACAGCCTAACAGGGATGTCATAGCTACATACCACACCCTAACAGGGATGTCATAGCTACATACCACACCCTAACAGGGATGACACAGCTACATGCCACACCCTAACAAGGATGACATACAGTGGGGCAAAAAAGTATTTAGTCAGCCACCAATTGTGCAAGTTCTCCCACTTAAAAAGATGAGAGAGGCCTGTAATTTTCATCATAGGTACACGTCAACTATGACAGACAAAATGAGAAGAAAAAAAATCCAGAAAATCACATTGTAGGATTTTTAATTTATTTATTTGCAAATTATGGTGGAAAATAAGTATTTGGTCACCTACAAACAAACAAGCAAGATTTCTGGCTCTCACAACATCGACAGAAGCACGAGAGGGAGCCCCCCCCCCAAAAAAAAATGTGTGGGGGGGCACACGGGGAGATAAGCAGAGTCAGGGTGGAGACCTGAGCCAACTCCCTGTGCTTACCGTGGGGAGCGAGTGACTGAGCAAGCACCGTGTTATGCGGTTCACAGCCCGGTGCGCTCTGTGCCAGCGCCCCGCATTTGCCAGGCTAGAGTTAGCATTCAGCCAGGAAGGGTGGTGCCAACTCAACGCTCCTGGTCTCCAGTACGCCTCCTCGGTCCAGGAAATCCTGCGCCAGCTCTGCGCACTGTGTCGCCATTGCGCACTGTGTTGCCATTGCGCATTCACAGCCCAGTGCGTCCTGTGCCAGCGCCCCACATTTGCCGGGCGAACATAAGCATCCAGCCAGGACGGGTTGTGCCAGCTCTACGCTCGAGACCTCCAGTGCACCTCCACGACCCAGTATATCCTGTGCCTGTCCCACGTACCCAGCCTCCAGTGGGTCTATCCAGCCTGGTATGCCCTGTGCCTGCTCCTCGCACTTGCCCTGAGGTATGTGTCACCAGTCTGGCGCCACCTGTGCCAGCCACACGCATCAGGCCTTCCCAGTCCAGAGCTTCCGGCGACAGTTCCCAGTCCGGTGAGACCTGTTCCGGCTCCGCGTAAGAAGCCTCCAGTGATGATCCATGGTCCAGAGCCTCCAGTGATAATCCATAGCAAGAAGCCTGTAGGGATGATCCACGGCGCAGAGCCTCCAGCGAAGATCCACGGCGCAGAGCCTCCAGCGAAGATCCACGGCCCCGAGCCTGCAGCGACGATCCACGGCCCGGAACCTCCTGAGACGGCCCGCGGCCCCGAGCCTGCGGCGACGGCCCGCGGCCCCGAGCCTGCGGCGACGGCCCGCGGCCCCGAGCCTGCGGCGACGGCCCCGAGCCTGCGGCGACGGCCCCGAGCCTGCGGCGACGGCCCCGAGCCTGCGGCGACGGCCCGCGGCCCCGAGCCTGCGGCGACGGCCCCGAGCCTGCGGCGACGGGCCCGCGGCCCCGAGCCTGCGGCGACGGCCCGCGGCCCCGAGCCTGCGGCGACGGCCCGCGGCCCCGAGCCTGCGGCGACGGCCCGCGGCCCCGAGCCTGCGGCGACGGCCCGCGGCCCGGAACCTCCGGCGACGGCCCGCGGCCCGGAACCTCCGGCGACAGTGAATGTGACACCATATTAGGGAGGTAAATAGCACACAGCTCTGTTCCCCATACACACAGACACACCCAAAAACATCTAATGATAATGATAATCTAATAATAATCTGCAGCAGCCTGTAACGATGAGAACGGAGATGACAGTGATTGGGTTAATGAGTCTGGTGACCTGGAACACATATAGTTAGACATGCATATAAAGTATAGAGGCCCTGAGGGTACAGACAGTGTAGGGGGTAGATACAGGAGGGTACAGACAGTGTAGGGGTAGATACAGTAGGGTACAGACAGTGTAGGGCGTAGATACAGTAGGGTACAGACAGTGTAGGGGGTAGATACAGTAGGGTACAGACAGTGTAGGGGGTAGATACAGTAGGGTACAGACAGTGTAGGGGGTAGATACAGTAGGGTACAGACAGTGTAGGGGGTAGATACAGGAGGGTACAGACAGTGTAGGGGTAGATACAGTAGGGTACAGACAGTGTAGGGGGTAGATACAGTAGGGTACAGACAGTGTAGGGGGTAGATACAGTAGGGTACAGACAGTGTAGGGGGTAGATACAGTAGGGTACAGACAGTGTAGGGGGTAGATACAGTAGGGTACAGACAGTGTAGGGGGTAGATACAGTAGGGTACAGACAGTGTAGGGGTAGATACAGTAGGGTACAGACAGTGTAGGGGGTAGATACAGTAGGGTACAGACTGTGTAGGGGGTAGATACAGTAGGGTACAGACAGTGTAGGGGGTAGATACAGTAGGGTAACAGACAGTGTAGGGGGTAGATACAGTAGGGTACAGACAGTGTAGGGGGTAGATACAGGAGGGTACAGACAGTGTAGGGGGTAGATACAGTAGGGTACAGACAGTGTAGGGGGTAGATACAGGAGGGTACAGACAGTGTAGGGGGTAGATACAGTAGGGTACAGACAGTGTAGGGGGTAGATACAGTAGGGTACAGACAGTGTAGGGGGTAGATACAGGAGGGTACAGACAGTGTAGGGGGTAGATACAGGAGGGTACAGACAGTGTAGGGGGGTAGATACAGTAGGGTACAGACAGTGTAGGGGGTAGATACAGGAGGGTGACAGACAGTGTAGGGGGTAAGATACAGTAGGGTTACAGACAGTGTAGGGGGTAGATAACAAGTAGGGGTACAGACAGTGTAGGGGGGGTAGATACAGTAGGGTACAGACAGTGTAGGGTGTAGATACAGTAGGGTACAGACAGTGTAATGGGGTAGATAACAGTAGGGTACAGACAGTGTAGGGGGTAGATACAGTAGGGTACAGACAGTGGTAGGGGTAGATACAGTAGGGTACAGACAGTGTAGGGGGTAGATACAGTAGGGTACAGACAGTGTAGGGGGTAGATACAGTAGGGTACAGACAGTGTAGGGGGTAGATACAGGAGGTACAGACAGTGTAGGGGGTAGATACAGGAGGGTACAGACAGTGTAGGGGGTAGATACAGTAGGGTACAGACAGTGTAGGGGGTAGATACAGTAGGGTACAGACAGTGTAGGGGTAGATACAGTAGGGTACAGAGTGTAGGGGGTAGATACAGTAGGGTACAGACAGTGTAGGGGGTAGATACAGGAGGGTACAGACAGTGTAGGGGGTAGATACAGGAGGGTACAGACAGTGTAGGGGTAGATACAGTAGGGTACAGACAGTGTAGGGGGTAGATACAGTAGGGTACAGACAGTGTAGGGGGTAGATACAGTAGGGTACAGAGTGTAGGGGGTAGATACAGTAGGGTACAGACAGTGTAGGGGGTAGATACAGGAGGGTACAGACAGTGTAGGGGGTAGATACAGTAGGGTACAGACAGTGTAGGGGGTAGATACAGTAGGGTACAGACAGTGTAGGGGGTAGATACAGGAGGGTACAGACAGTGTAGGGGGTAGATACAGGAGGGTACAGACAGTGTAGGGGGTAGATACAGGAGGGTACAGACAGTGTAGGGGGTAGATACAGTAGGGTACAGACAGTGTAGGGGGTAGATACAGTAGGGTACAGACAGTGTAGGGGGTAGATACAGTAGGGTACAGACAGTGTAGGGGGTAGATACACGAGGGTACAGACAGTGAGGGGGGTAGATACAGTAGGGTACAGACGTGTAGGGGGTAGATACAGTAGGGGTACAGACAGTGTAGGGGGTAATACAGTAGGTACAGACAGTGTAGGGTTAGATACAGTAGGGTACAGACGTGTAGGGGGTAGATACAGTAGGGTACAGACAGTGTAGGGGTAGATACAGTAGGGTACAGACAGTGTAGGGGGTAGATACAGTAGGGTACAGACAGTGTAGGGGGTAGATACAGTAGGGTACAGACAGTGTAGGGGTAGATACAGTAGGGTACAGACAGTGTAGGGGGGTAGATACAGTAGGGTACAGACAGTGTAGGGGTAGATACAGTAGGGTACAGACAGTGTAGGGGGTAGATACAGTAGGGTACAGACAGTGTAGGGGGTAGATACAGTAGGGTACAGACAGTGTAGGGGGTAGATACAGTAGGGTACAGACAGTGTAGGGGGTAGATACAGGAGGGTACAGACAGTGTAGGGGGTAGATACAGTAGGGTACAGACAGTGTAGGGGGTAGATACAGGAGGGTACAGACAGTGTAGGGGGGTAGATACAGGAGGGTACAGACAGTGTAGGGGGTAGATACAGTAGGGTACAGACAGTGTAGAGGGGTAGATACAGGAGGGTACAGAAAGTGTAGGGGGTAGATACAGGAGGGTACAGACAGTGTAGGGGGGTAGATACAGTAGGGTACAGACAGTGTAGGGGGTAGATACAGGAGGGTACAGACAGTGTAGAGGGTAGATACAGGAGGGTACAGACAGTGTAGGGGGTAGATACAGTAGGGTACAGACAGTGTAGGGGGTAGATACAGTAGGGTACAGACAGTGTAGGGGGTAGATACAGGAGGGTACAGACAGTGTAGGGGGTAGATACAGTAGGGTACAGACAGTGTAGGGTAGATACAGTAGGGGTACAGAGTGTAGGGGGTAGATACAGTAGGGTACAGACAGTGTAGGGGGTAGATACAGTAGGGTACAGACAGTGTAGGGGGTAGATACAGTAGGGTACAGAGTGTAGGGGGTAGATACAGTAGGGTACAGACAGTGTAGGGGGTAGATACAGTAGGGTACAGACAGTGTAGGGGGTAGATACAGTAGGGTACAGACAGTGTAGGGGGTAGATACAGGAGGGTACAGACAGTGTAGGGGGGGTAGATACAGTAGGGTACAGACAGTGTAGGGGGAAGATACAGTAGGGTACAGACAGTGTAGGGGTAGATACAGTAGGGTACAGACAGTGTAGGGGGTAGATACACGAGGGTACAGACAGTGTAGGGGGTAGATACAGTAGGGTACAGACAGTGTAGGGGGTAGATACAGTAGGGTACAGACAGTGTAGGGGGTAGATACAGTAGGGTACAGACAGTGTAGGGGGTAGATACAGGAGGGTACAGACAGTGTAGGGGGTAGATACAGTAGGGTACAGACAGTGTAGGGGGTAGATACAGGAGGGTACAGACAGTGTAAGGGGGTAGATACAGTAGGGTACAGACAGTGTAGGGGGTAGATACAGGAGGGTACAGACAGTGTAGGGGGTAGATACAGGAGGGTACAGACAGTGTAGGGGGTAGATACAGTAGGGTACAGACAGTGTAGGGGGTAGATACAGTAGGGTACAGACAGTGTAGGGGGTAGATACAGTAGGGTACAGACAGTGTAGGGGTAGATACAGTAGGGTACAGACAGTGTAGGGGGTAGATATAGTAGGGTACAGACAGTGTAGGGGTTAGATACAGTAGGGTACAGACAGTGTAGGGGGTAGATACAGTAGGGGTACAGACAGTGTAGGGGGTAGATACAGGAGGGTACAGACAGTGTAGGGGGTAGATACAGGATGGTACAGACAGTGTAGGGGGTAGATACAGTAGGGTACAGACAGTGTAGGGGGGTTAGATACAGTAGGGGTACAGACAGTGTAGGGGGTAGATACAGTAGGGTACAGACAGTGTAGGGGGTAGATACGTAGGGTACAGACAGTGTAGGGGGTAGATACAGGTAGGTACAGACAGTTGTAGGGGGTAGATACAGTAGGGTACAGACAGTGTAGGGGGTAGATACAGTAGGGTACAGACAGTGTAGGGGGTAGATACAGCAGGGTACAGACAGTGTAGGGGGTAGATACAGGAGGGTACAGACAGTGTAGGGGGTAGATACAGTAGGGTACAGAGTGTAGGGGGTTAGATACAGTAGGGTACAGACAGTGTAGGGGGTAGATACAGTAGGGTACAGACAGTGTAGGGGTAGATACAGGAGGGTACAGACAGTGTAGGGGGTAGATACAGTAGGGTACAGACAGTGTAGGGGGTAGATACAGT